>NW_022263744.1:0-44674 GCF_002021735.2 Oncorhynchus kisutch
CTACTGTCTCTATTATATTATGACAGACCAGCTAGATCTACTGTCTCTATTATATTATGACAGACCAGCTAGATCTACTGTCTCTATTATATTATGACAGACCAGCTAGATCTACTGTCTCTATTATATTATGACAGACCAGCTAGATATACTGTCTCTTATATTATGACAGACCAGCTATATCAACTTTATCATTATTATGACAGACCAGCTAGATCTACTTTCTCTATTATATTTTGACAGACCAGCTAGATCGACTGTCCATTTATTATATTATGACAGACCAACTAATCTACAGTCTCTATTATATTATGACAGACCACTAGATCTACTGTCTCTAGTATATTATGACCAGACCAGCTAGATCTACTTTGTCCTCTATTATATTTATGACAGACCAGCTATATCTACTGTCTCTATTATATCTGAACAGACCATCTACATCTACTGTCTCCTATTATATTATGACAGACAGCTAGATTACTTTCTCTATTATATTTTGGACAGACCAGCTAGATCTACTGTCTTTATATATTATGAGAGACCATCTATATCTACTGTCTCTATTATATTATGAAACAGACTACTCGATCTACTGTCTCTATATATTATGCAGACCAGCTAGAGCTACTGTCTCTTATATTATGACAGACCAGCAATCTACTGTCTCTATTATTTATGACCGAGCCACTAGCGCTAACTGTCTCTATATATTATGACAGACCAGGCTAGAATCTACTGTCTCTATTAGTTTAAGGACGCCCAGCTAGCGCTCTGTCTCAAATATATGACAGAACAGCTAGATCATACTAACCTGTCCTCTAATTATATTATGACAGACCAGCTAGATCTACTGTCTCTATTATATTATGACAGACCAGCTAGATCTACGTTACATTATATTATGCAAGACCAGCTAGATCATCTGTCTCTGTTATATTTTGACAAACCAGCAGATCTGCTTCTCTATAATAATTAATGACAGACCAGCTAGATCTACTAACTGTCTCTATATATTATGACAGACCAGCTAATCTACTTTCCATTATATTATGACAGACCAGCATAATCCTTAGCTGTCCTCTGTTTCTACTTTGACAGACAAGCTAGATCTAACTGTCTTCTATTATATATGCCAGACCCGGCTAGATCTAACTGTCTCTATTATAATTATGACAGACCACAGCTAGAGCTACTGTCTCTTATATTATGGACAGACCCAGATAGATCTACTGTCTTTATTATATTATGACGAAACCAGACCATAGATCTACTGTCCTTTATATTTATGCCAGACCAGGCTATATCTAATGTGCTCTATTATTTTATGACAGACCAGCTAGCGTTACTGTCTCTAATTATATTATGACAGACCACTGATCGACTGTCTCTATTATTTATACAGACCAGCTAGCGCTACTGTCTCAAATATTTTGACAGACGCAGCTAGATCAACGTCCTCTATTATATTATGACAGACGCATCTAATATACTGTCTCTATTATATTTGACGACCAGGTGTTGTATTGTCTCAATTATATTATGACAGACCACTAGATCTCTGTCTCTATTATATTATGCACACCAGCTAGATCACTGTATCTATTAATTATGACAGACCAGCATGATCTACTGTCTCTATTATATAATACAGAACCAGGCTAGATTGTACTTGGTCTCAATTATATTAATTGACAAGACCGCTAGATTCATAACTGTCCTCTAGTTATTACTTGACAGACCAGCTAGGATTACTGTCGTCTATATTATATTATGACACACAGCTAGATCTACTGTCTCTATATCTATGACAGACCAGCCATGATCTACGTGTCTCTATTATATTATGACAGCACCAGGTCTACTGTTACCATTATATGTATGACAGAACAGCTAGATCTACTGTCTCTGATATACTTTGACAGACAGCTAGATTTGACGTGGTCTATTTATTATGACAGCCAGCATAGAGCACTGTATTCTTATATTAGACTAGACCAGCTATAGTCAAACTGTATCTATTATATTATGACAGAACCAGCTTAGATCTATTCTCATTATATTTTGACAGACCCAGTAGATCTACTGTCTCTATTATATTATGACGGAATAGCTCGATCTACTGTCTTTTATTTATGACAGACCAGTAGTTACTGTCTCTGGTAATTTGACAGACCGAGCTAGATCTAGCTTTCTCTAGGTATATTATGACAGACCAGCTAGATCTACTGTCTCTATTATATTATGACAGACAAGCTATATCCTACTGTCTCATTATATTATGACAGAGCAGCTAGATCTACTGTCTCTATTATAATATGACAGACCAGCTAGATCTACTGTCTCTATTATATTATGCAGACCAGCTAGATCTACTGTCTCTGATTATAACATGAAAGACCAGCTATATCTACTGTCACTATTAATGTTATGACAGACTAGCTAATCTACTGTCTCTATTATATATGACAGACCAGCTAGATTCTACTGTCTCTATTATATTATACCAGCTAGATCTACTGTCTCTATTATAATATGACAGACCACTAGATCTACTGTCTCTATTATATTATGACAGACCAGCTAGATCTACTGTCTCTATTAAATATGACAGACCAGCTAGATCTACTGTCTCTATTATTATTATGACAGACCAGCTAGATCTACTGTCTCTATTATATTATGACATACCAGCTATATCTACTGTCTCTATTATAATATGACAGACCAGCTAGATCTAACCTGTCTCATTATATTAATGACAGACCAGCTAGATCTACTGTCTCTGTTATAACATTACAGACCAGCTAGATCTACTGTTCTATTATATTATGACAGACCAGCTAGATTACTGTCTCTATTATATTATGACATACCAGCTATATCTTACTGTCTCTATATAATATGACAGACCAGCTAGATCTACTTTCTCTATATATTATGACAGACCAGCTAGATCTACTGTTACCATTATATTATGACAGACCAGCTAGATCTACTGTCTCTGTTATATTTTAACAGACCAGCTAGATCTACTGTCTCTATTATATTATGACAGACCAAGCTAGAGCTACTGCTCTTATATTATGACAGACCAGCGTAGATCTACTGTCTCTATTATATTATGACAGACTAGCTCGATCTACTGTCTCTATTATATTATGACAGACCAGCTAGATCTACTGTTACATTATATTATGACAGACCAGCTAGATCGACTGTCTCTGTTATATTTTGACAGACCAGCTAGATCTGCTGTCTCTATTATAGTATGACAGACAGCTAGATCTACTGTCTCTATTATATTATGACAGACCATCTAGATCTACTGTTACCATTATATTATGACAGACCAGCTAGATCTACTGTCTCTGTTATACTTTGACAGACCAACTAGATCTACTGTCTCTATTATATTATGATAGACCAGCTAGATCTACTGTCTCTATTATATTATGACAGACCAGCTAGAGCTACTGTCAGAGAGAATAGAGTAGATGTCACGGGTCAAAATTTGATTGATGACCTATTGAACCTATGTGAACTCTATGTGAACCCTATGTAGTGATGACGTGTGCATGTCTTCTGGTCAGGCAAGCCTGGTTAGGTGGGGGCTATGGGGTGAGTAAGGGTCCATTTGACAGGCCGTTAATGATTGATGACCCAAGCCTGATAGACAAGCCTGGTTAGGTGGGGGCTATGGGGTGAGTAAGGGTCCCTTTGACAGGCCGTTAATGATTGATGACCCAAGCCTGATTTATGACCCTATGTAATGATTTATGACCCTATGTCATGTAGAAGGGTGCATGCCCTGGGTTGAGTAAGTGACCATGTGTCAGGTCAACCTGTTACTGTTTCTCACGGTTTGGGTTGGTTAAGGCCCCTTATAAAGCCGCTGAACAATACCTGTTTAAGACTGTACATGATAACCCCCCTGAATATTAAACAAAAATGACACCTATGCCAATTTTAGGGATGTTATGCTCGGCTTGTCATGAACCCAGTGACCAAAGCCTTGAAGAAGTTCTGTGTGAAGCTCCAGAATGTTTTAAAGGATTTTTGGGTACGAGTGAGGGCCACATGTCTTACATATTCCACCCGGAGGATTCTACGGTAAAGATATTCACAGACCGTGGACCCAAACCCCTTTATCCTGCAAAACCTGGGAGTTTTCCCCCGGCTCTGGGGATGAGAGAATGGCTAAACATCAGGCTGGCTCTTTGTAAAATTGAACAGGTCCTAAGTGTTACAAATGTGCCAGGATATGCGTTGGAAGAACAGGTCTGCGGCCGCAGTGATCTCAAGGCTCTAAGAATTGCTTCAATGGACTATAGCCCTGACAACAAAGTGACAATTTTAGCCTGTGACCTTTATGATAAGGCTAATGCTACAAAGTCTGTCAATTCTCCGGTAGCTTCCAGAGCCCGCAAACATGTAAACTTTTTTATTCCTGTGTTTAGTTTTAAATGGGTGGATTATCCAATTTTCATAACACTTATGAATAAGCTGGACATTCTCTTCCAAAATGGGGAACAGTTAAAGCGCTGGGCGAGGCTTTCCTTGAGACAGAGTCAAGACCAAAAGGCCCGACGGCGGATCTACCCCTGGAGTGAAAACTTACCATGTGTTGATGGACATAGCAAGAGAGCCTTGCCTTTTGAGGGTGAACTCGACACGGACAATGGCGGTTGGTTGCATAAGCTCCCAGGATCTGTAAGAAAGGCATCGTAAAATACCTTAAGAATGTAACGATATAAAATGTATGTACTAAATATTTTGAATGAAATAAATGGTTTTAAAATCAGAATCTCACCACGTTATGAACTCTCGCGTTTGTTCACTCTTAGCGCAGTCTGTCCCTGAGAAAAATCTTGCGGAAAAAGCCATGTGCGCGCGCATGTGCGTGAGGGAGTTTTCTGTAGTGGCTGTGTGTGTGTGTGTGTGTGTGTGTGTGTTTCAAAAACAGAAAAAGGGGGGCGGGTTGTTTGTTAAAAAAATACCCATGCATGCCTGGTGGGTCGTTTGAAACCAAGGTTTACACTAGCCTGCAAAACAGATGCCTACCCCCCAACAATAATATTGTGTCTTACGACTCCTAATCTTAAAGGCCTTTCATAAAACTATTTTTTTTAGGTGGGCTAAAAAGTCATTCATCCCAGCGATGTCGAGAACAACACACCCCCATGCATCTAGGTGCTAGCACCCCGGAGATTTTAGAAGCTCCAAAAGGATCCTAATGTTTAGACACACCCAATACCATGTGTTTGAAATGTGTCAAATATACCATGGGCGGGGGTATAGCCCGAAAAAAACGACAAACCCCAAATGCTATGTAAAAAAATCATTCAGGGGTTTTTCTCTAGGTCGTAGGGTACAAAAGCGCTAGAAACCATGGGCAATGTTAGCAGCGTTTTAGTTCCGATGCAAACAGCACCTCCAGAAACTCCAAGAATCGTTATCGGACTGAAGCGTTAAAAAAGATAATCGGGGAAAACAGTCTAATGGATCTATCGCAAGGTGAGTTCTTGAAATAAATCTTTATTAGATTTGATTGTTGTGGGGAATTGTTTGAAAAGCGTGGGATGTTATAGAAATATTAAACAATCATTAGGATCAGTATGCTTACCGTATAACAAGGCAATATTAGCTAAAGTGATTATAGCTTTAATATTGTCGAATGTTTTATAGATTCTGAAGCATTCACGCAGATACTCCGAGGTATAACTGAGCTCGAATCATCCCATGGGGCTCCGAAACAAAGTGCCTACAAACAAACGCCTGCCCTGAATTGTCAACGTAAGTAAGCTCCAAGAATTCCATACATAAAAATATTTATACCTTAAAAACAAAAAGTGTGGGCATCTTATATTAAAAGTTATTTTATATGTTTACAGAGGACCTAAAGCCTAGAAGGTTAAACGATGCCCTATGGAGCCTGAACGGTTTCTGCGAAGCATATGACTACGAGACAATTCTGCCCTACTCCCAGGATGTATTTACACAAAAGCAGCGAACAGAGACTTTAAACGGCAGGTCAACTCCCCTTGGCCAGGACAACGTTGTCCCCCATATTTCTAAACACCAAAGGATAATTAGTGCTCAGATCCACAGTTCCGCTTCACCCGAACAATTCTACTTGGCCGATATTCACGAGACGTCGTTCCAAGGACTAGGTATGAATCAATTATATATTATTATTTATATATATTATTATTTTAATATTTATATATTTTTTTTATGCCGGAATATGTTAAAACAAGGCCTAATGCTGTTTTTTTTGTTTTTTTTCAGGCTCCCCATCTACCGGACCTGCAGATGTTGTAATACAGGTTGAACAAAGACAACAGCCCCTGGTTTCAGAGCTTCTTCAGAACAGCCCTCGTCAAAAAAGCCGAGGTATTTAATTAATGTATTGTTAATATATAGGCTTATATCTGAAATGTATTTGGCATTTTTAACATATTTTAGGGTTAATAACCTATTTGTGTATGTATTATTTTTATTTCAGACTCCTCACCGGCTTATGAACACAACGCACAAACATCGGAGGATGCCCAGACAAGCATCCCCGAGGAGGCTCCAAAGACACCAGCGAAACCTGATGATGTCAAAGATTTAAATGACATTTCTGAGGTAGACGATTTGATGTTCTGTGAAGCTGCCAACCTTCTTGAATCGGCCAATTCTGTGGGGGAAACAGCAGATTCTGAAATAGACCAAGAACGTTTTTTCAAAGCGTTTACCCTGGGTTTAAAATCACGAAAGGCTCTACTCCAGAGGCGCATGTGTATTCTACTCGAGCATCAATACAATCAGGATGTGTCATTCTGGCGTAGCGAGCTACCCCGTATGTTAAAAAACATTAGGGCTAAAACAAGCAAATACCGCCGTTAAAAAACACACATGTAAACACACACACACACACACACACATCCTTAATTAGACAGATGGCGCCCCCTATAGACCAAAGTGAGACAATTGAAACACTCTTAGCCAGGATCCCTACAGAGCTCCAAGATATAGTTAACCATATGAATGATTCGGGGGTAATTGACATAATGACAATAGATGAAAATCTATTATCCCAGATTCCCTCCGAACTCATAGACATTATTACACGTATGAATGAGTCAGGGCCTTCCGAGGAAAACATGTTAACACAGATTCCCGAAACCATCATATCTCTAATTACCCAGCTTAACGCGAGCCCTAGGTTTAATTCGGCCCCACAGACACCTCTAAGACAGCCTTTAACAACATTGTCCGAAGAGTCTGAAAGTCAATATGATGTTTTTGAACAGTTGGACAAATGTCTAGCAAATCTGGAGGGGGGCGGTCTTGAGATCAGTGTACAGAACGAGAGCGCTAGGTTTAATTCGGCACCCCAGACACCTATAAATCAGCCTTTAACACCAATGTCCGAAGAGTCTGAAACCCAATACGATGTTTTTGAACAGTTGGACAATTGCCTAGTAAATCTGGAGGGGGGAGGTCTTGATCGAAGTGTACATGTTTTGCGTCGAAATAAATTCAACAATATTGAGGTTCGCCAGTTTTTCAATTTCGCATGGGGGGGTCAGATTCGGGAATATGCTGTGTTTTACGTAATGCTTATGGACACTTTGAATGAACTGTTAGCGAGGATTAGAGATTATAGCGAACCTAGGGATCTCTTACAGTTGGAAATTTGTGGAGACAGTCTACAGAGCAAGGTATCGCTTATTTTACAGAATGGTGAAGCAGAGCTTGAACAATTTGTTAAACTGCTAGAACGCCTTGTACAGTCAAATTTAAACGTGCTAGCAGATAGGACCCTCGAACTTGTAGTACAATTAGTACGCCAACCACAAGGGGGCGGGGGTCAGAGACGAAAGCTCGAGAGTTTAATGCAGTCCGAAATCATAAGCAATAAAAGGGCCTATCTCATAAACGTTCACAATCCAGGTAATAAGCTATGTTTTGCCATAGGTTTGGCCCACTTACTCAGCCCCGGATGTACTGATCAAGCCGCGTTACATAAAGCTCGAGAGCTACAAACTGCGGTGGGTCTCGGTATACAGGATGCTGTGGCTTTCTCAGACATAGTCAAATTTGAAAACTTTCTGAACATCAAGATTGTGGTTTTGTACCACAGTAGGGCTAATGACGCTCTCCTCAAGTTCCAAAATATACCCGAACCACATCCTAAGACTATGTACTTTTATGTGCAAAATGAGCATTACTATGCCGTAACTAACATCACAGCCTTTTTAGGCGCGCCATATGTCTGTCCAGCCTGTCATACCGGCTACACACGCATGGGGGGGCACTCGTGCCGTTACAACTGTTCAGTATGTCTGGATAAACATTGCCCTATGCAGCCGCTAAACTTGACCCCCTGTGCGGATTGTCACCGCACATGTCGTTCGGCCTACTGTTACGAAAAACACAAAACTGAAACATGGCATCCCAAGGCATGTAAATCTGTAAGCAGTTGTGACATTAACAAGAAATGTCCAAAATGTCATTGCAATTACAACCTTAAAATAGATAGCCCTAAACCTCATGTTTGTGGAATTATACACTGCCCAATCTGTAAAGGTCCTTTGAAAAGCAGAGACGCGGAAGCGGTTCAAGAAGTAACACATGAGTGTTACATTCAGCCCTTGGCTGAAGATGAACATACAGAGAAATATGTGTTTTATGATTTTGAGACAACTCAGCAATCAGGGGTTCATTTGCCTATTTTTGTGTCAACCATGACTTTCAAGGGTGAAAAATGGTCGGCCGAGGGACCCGATTGTGCCCGACTCTTTCTAAAACATTTTAGAAAAGCCCAGTACAGAAACTTCACGTTTATAGCTCACAATGCTAGGGCCTATGACTCCTATCTGCTTCTGAACCCTTTGATACAGCAAGGCGTGGCACCCAGTGTCATAGCTCAAGGGAGTAAAATATTATGCTTTGTTGACCCCGCCTTCAAACAGAGATACATTGACAGCTTAAGCTTCTTACCCATGAGATTGGCTCAAATGCCAGAGGCCTTGGGTTTTGAAAACTCTGTCAAAGGCTATTTCCCTCATTTCTTCACATCTGAGGAGAATCTACATTATATAGGATCTTATCCAGCCCCCGAAATGTACGGGTGTGATCAAATGTCTCCCAAAGAGCGTGAGAGATTCATGACATGGTACGAGACCGTAAGACATGGCACTTTTGATTTCCATAAAGAGATGGAATCATACTGTGACAATGACGTTGTTATACTTCGTGAAGGATGCCTCAGATTCAGAGAAGAGGTAATCAAAGATGCGGGCATTGACCCCTGGAGCTGTACAACTATTGCATCAGCGTGCATGAAAACCTATCGTACACACTATCTAACTCCTGAATCTATAGCTATCCCATCGCCAGACAACTACCGACGCCAATTCAAGGCCTACTCTAGTGGTTCCATTCAATGGTTGGAGTACTTGGCCCAGGATAAAGATATTTTTATCCAACATGCTTTGAATCGGGGGGAGAAGGCTTTTGGGCCTTACCATGTAGATGGATACACACAGATTGACGGGGTTGAGACAGTGTATGAGTACAACGGTTGTTTCTTCCACGGTTGTAAATTATGCTTTGTCCCCCACACCTTGTGTGTCCTAACCCAAAAGACTTTTGGGGAAATGTACCAAGAGTTTCAAGACAAACTGAATTCTTTAAAGGCTACTTACGGGTTAAAAGTTGTGGTTTTGTGGGAGCACGAATGGACAGCCCTCAAAAAGGCAGATCCTAGTGTTAAGGCCTTCCTTACCCATTATGACCCTCCAGAGCCCCTGGAACCGCGACAGGCCTTGTTTGGAGGCCGGACCAATGCTTTGACATTGCGTTATGTAGCTCAACCCGACGAGACAATAGGCTATGTAGATTTTACATCCCTATATCCTCATGTAATGAGTTCCTCATTCTATCCTATAGGGCATCCTGAAATTATTCACAGCGACTTTGACGAACCCCAAAATTATTTTGGTTTAATCAAAGCGACTGTCTACCCTCCTAGGGGGCTGTTTATACCTGTGTTGCCTTACAAGGGTCCTAAAGGAAAACTTTTCTTTCCCCTTTGTCGCACATGCTGTGAAAACCACAACCAGGAAAACCCCTGTGATCACACAGATCAAGAAAGAGCCCTGACCGGTGTATGGGTCACTGTAGAATTCTCTAAGGCTTTAGAGAAGGGGTATCGTGTGGCCAAAATCTTTGAAGTGTGGAACTTTTCCAGGAAATCAGACACACTTTTTAAAGAGTACATCAAAACCTTCTTGAGATGCAAGCAGATGGCTTCAGGCTATCCTGCATCGGTCACAGATCAAGAAAGTAAAGACCAGTACATTCAAGACTACCATGACAGAGAAGGCATACTTCTTGACCCTGACAGAATAGAGGTCAACAAAACCAAAAGAAATGTGTCGAAATTGTACTTGAACTCCCTTTGGGGGAAATTAGCGCAGAGATGCAATATGCTAACAACTTCGATCATTAAAGACCCCGAAGAATTTTTGGAATTTGTTTTTTCGGACCAATACGAAATTTCACATTTTTCCTTCTTGAGTCAAGACATTGCCTTGGTGCAATGGAGGCGCCACCAAAAGTGGGTTCTACCCCCGGGTAATGTAAATGTGTTTCTTGCAGCATTTACCACAGCCTATGGCCGCCTTGAACTGTACACCCTCATGGAACAGCTTCAGAGGCGGGTTCTTTACCACGACACAGACTCTGTGGTCTATGTAAGCAAACCGGGGGATTGGACCCCCCCACTTAGCAACTATCTTGGGGGTTTAACGAGTGAACTCGAAGAGGGTGACCATATTACAGAATGGTCCTCATGTGGTCCAAAAAGCTATGCTTTTAGGACTAAAGCCAATCACGTGGTGTTGAAAGCCAAAGGCGTGACTCAAAACTATGAAAATGCACCGCGTGTAAACTTGGAATCAATCACGCGCTTGGTCGAGGGGTTCGTAAAGGACAAGAATAGTGACTTGGAGATTTTGAGCTCCTACAACAAAATAGTGAGGGATAAAAAGGGGTTCCATCTAAGAAACGCACCACTCACTAAAAGATTCAGGGTAGTCTATGACAAGAGACAGCTATTGCCTGACGGTACCACATTGCCCTTTGGCTACTGACTTATGCTACAAGCCCCAGTGTGTCTTAAAGCTTAAGATATTATGACTGCTGTCGAGGGTTTTGACCCCCGGCTACAATTGCCTTTTTCAGCATTAATTGCCGGCCCTTCAAACAGTGGCAAAACTTTTTTTGTAAAAAGTATTTTAGAGAATTCTGAACATGTGTTATCTCAAAAGCCTGACAATATTGTATGGTGTTATTCATGTTACCAACCTCTGTATGATGAATTATTGAAGACAATAAAAATCAAGTTTGTTGAAGGAATACCCGATTCTCTGTCTGATGATGAACTTCTCCCCCCACATGTAAATAATCTGCTGGTTTTGGACGATATGCTATTTGCTGGTAGCGAACACCCTGAAATTGCACGAGCTTTTACCCAATATACTCATCATAGAAACCTGTCCGTGCTTTACTTGGTCCAGAATGTGTTTCACCAAGGTAAAAATAGTCGGACCATTAGCTTGAATGCCAACTACATGGTATTGTTTAAAAATCCTAGAGACAAACTGCAAATTAGCACTCTAGCTCAGCAGATGTACCCTGGACGGAAATCATACTTTATGGAGAGCTATGAGGACGCTACCAAAGAGCCATTTTCTTATTTAATCGTGGATTTAAAAGCAAATACTCCAGAACACCTTAGGCTACGTACAGGGCTGTTTCCGGGGGAGAGGCCTGCTGCATACCTTCCTAAAAAGTAAACGCTATGTCTCTGCGTTTAAAAAGAAACCTCCCCCTCTTGAGAAGGCTAGTAGGTTCTACAGCTAAAGAACGGAAGGCCATCTTGGGTCGCTGTTCTTCAGATCTCATATTAGCCCTATGTGAGATTGCTTTGAATCTTCTCAAAGGACGCATTCCACTCACCCTGAACCAATTGAAAAAATTAAGGAGACAAAAGACAGCGATCAAACTCTTTGCCAATAAAAGGGCCAGTCTTCAAAAGAAAAGACATAGTATACAACAGTCTGGGGGTTTTCTTCTACCTTTACTCAGTATAGCCGTGCCCTTCATCACCAGCCTTATTGCGGCCAGACGTGGTGGTTGAACACGTGGGTGTGATGGCCACTAAAATGTACTTGGTGCCTCAACAAGAGTTGGATAGACTTAAAAAACAAATGCAGGGTCCTGAAGATATCAGACAAACAGCGGAAAATGATTTGGATACGGCCATGAAGGATGTTTTGAACCGAAAAGGATTGAACCCCTATGATAAGATTCAAAAATACACAAACCTAATGCAAAGGTATTTGACTCGGGTAAAGCAAGGGGAGAGAGAGACTAACCATTTAACCCTTTCCCTACCGGACCCTTTAACAGATGTCGAACCTAACGATAGCCATGCCCCTGTAAGGCCTGTACCGTCGATCTTACCTAGTGGCGATAATATGTCGGGTGAAGCTCAAATGCCATTTGAAGATAAAGTTATGCATGACCTACTGACACATGTGCCTTTACGTAACAGGAAGAATGTTAAATACATTATGAACAAGATAAAAGACTCAAAGGGGATAGCTGCTTGGAACGACTCTGGAGAGTTTATCCTTCAGGGCTCTGTGGTTAGGGGGTCCCATATGCAGGACTTGCTTAAAAGTACCACGGCTGCCCACAAGGTTGCTGATGACCGAAGGCCTCCCGGCTGGCGTCAGTTTCTTAAGGCCCTGGCAATCCTCAACATCCCCCTCTCCGGTGTACCCAACCATAAGCTTCGTCAACAGATTCAAGCTTTAAAACAAAAGCCTTCAACGAGATACAGCACCCCTAAAGATGCCCCAACGACACCGGCCCCATATGAAAGCGATGATGCTAACTCATTTACTCCCATGAACGTCTCAGGACCTTTTCCTAAACCCGATCTCTCGGCGTGGTTAGACTTTTGAAAATGACTTTTGAATGACTATGATTAAATTCAATAAATTTTTTATTTGAAAAATAAGCAAGTTAACATTTGTGGCATTCTTGAAACATATGACGTGAGCATACGCCTTGATTACGCGTTCTTAAAGGACACACATTTGAACACTTTTGATATTTTCTAACAAAACAAGATACAAGGTTATCATTACTTCTTAAATCATCCTTATAAAGAGACATAACATCTTCAAAAGAAACTCCCCGGGCTCTTTGGCACAGGTAAAATACACAGTGGTGACCGCATGTAGTGGAAAGGTTATCTTGCACTTGTTTGATGTTGTAGTAGATCTTTGTACCGTTTAGGGTCAAAAAATCTTTAATAGATTTAGGGAAATGTGAAAAACCGGGGGGAAAGCCATAGGAATCAAAAAAAGTTGAGATTTTTCGTCCACCTTCCTGTTCTAATGTCATAGCTAGCCAATGTTCACCAGGCATGTGTTTAGGATGGGTATTGACAATAAACATTGCAGGCCTCTCAGACCATATCTCCATAGGTAATTCATCACAAGCCAACACTCCACAAAATTGTTTTCCAATCAAGCGGCTCATGAGCCCGTCCAACTCTTGGGTATTCATGTCTTTGTTCAAAGGTCCTTAATAATAATCCACTAAGACCTGTCTTCGGGCATTCACTTCCAAGATTGAATCAGAGCATGCGTAAACAATCATGCTAACTGTACAGGCTAAAGGTGTACGGAAACGCATTTCCAGCCTGAGGTTACCTTGGGACACCACAGACAGATTTCCTGAGGTGTCATCATCAGGTGATAAATTGAAAGCATACAATGTGTAACCCTCTGCAAAATCATTTCTGTCAATAGGTAAAGAGAGATCTTTTAGATGTCGCCCTGTAGCCAGGAATAGATTGTAAAATTCTCGCACAGATATGTTGTTATTAAATTGTGGTTGGAAAGCCTTCGCCGGAACCTGACGTCCGTCCTGACAGAGCGCTACATACTCTGCATTGAAGTGCTGAAAATTAAAGGGGTTTTTATCTAAACTGCCCGTATTAGAGGCGTGATCAACCAGACCTATAACCACATATCTAGGTAAAGGGCCTAGAAATAGGTTTTCTTGACTGCAGATTCTACTGCCCACAGGTATGCTAAAGGTTTTCATGGTAATTCTTTGGAGAGGGTAAAGGGCATTTCCTTTCATCAAAGCATGTGAGTGACCCAGGCGCACGGCCGGAGATACAGATACTTTTTTAATAAAAAGGGTTGCCCCCAACACTTTCAAACTAAAATCCCCGTCTTGGGGAGACATCAGGCAAAAATCATCCTTGGCCCTGGTTAATTTTAATCTTAAATCAACCGAATTTAAGAGTAACCGTTCTTGAAAGAAAATGTCAGAGTGTATAGGGCCTAGCAAATGAAACTCTCGAGATTCGGCGCAGTAGCGAGCTCGTGCCGCTAGTCCTTTGTTTGCACCGGTGGAAGGGTCTGTCGATTCCATAGAGGCTCCTGCAGTATCCTTGCTAAACAGCCCGGCGCTAAATTGGGTTTTGAGAGTGTCTTCGGAGTAGTTTAGTAAACACTCCATGATGGCTCTATAAGGGTATGTAGCGCTGCTTTGACTGATTAGGCGTTCACCCAAAGTCACATCAA
Source organism: Oncorhynchus kisutch (assembly GCF_002021735.2). Taxonomy (NCBI): domain Eukaryota; kingdom Metazoa; phylum Chordata; class Actinopteri; order Salmoniformes; family Salmonidae; genus Oncorhynchus; species Oncorhynchus kisutch. The sequence continues at coordinate 14,673 of NW_022263744.1, forward strand.
CTTGGGAGAAAATGGTGGCCAAGGGGTAATTAATGAGACTCACTTTGGCATCGTCTGCAATATTAGACCCATCTCTTTTGGTCACTTTTAGACGTAAATGCACCAAGGTGTTGTTGAGGTCCAGATAGTTGTCACCATGGCCTGGTATGAAAAATTCGATAGGCCCGTTATCGGTAATAGCAGAGAGAGGGGCTATCTCCACATAACTGGATCTATCTATTGAATGCTGCGTTAACGGTGCCGTGAAAAGATCAAGTTCTGTCTTTATAGCTTCAGAGGACATTCGATGTAAAAGAGCCATGTCACTTATTCTTTTAGAAAATACTTCCTAGTATTCTTTTAGCCTGTTTTGGTACAGACCTCCTCACTTTACCCCGTCTTTGACTTACTGAGGTTCTTTTAACAGTTAACCGCCGCTTTTTAGGTGCAGGTCTACGCCTTAAACCAGGGGGTCTCTTTTTTGGCCTTCGAGACAATATCATAAGCCCCGAGCCTTCTTGATGCTCCACCTCTGGTGACGCCCTTCGGGTCATAGCATTGGCTACAACCTCACTTACTATATTTTTAGCCGCTGATTTTAAATGTGGTTTGGCTATGCTGAAGCCTCTCTTCATAAACGGTAAAACCATCCTGAAGAGGTTACGGAATATACCTCCTATCCCCGAACCATACATTGTCGGCGCTCCATGATATCCTGGTAGTCCATTACCCACTTGATCCACATAGTATGAAACATAACGGTTAGGGTCGAGCTGATGGTGCTCCATAACCCTTTTATTTGTATTATGTTTATAAATATAATACAGCTATTATATATGTAGAGAGGTTTTGGTGGGTCTAAAGTGGAGTTTTACAATCGTTTTACCATAAGTAAATTCAATGTTTTCGTTCTGATCCGTTTTAAGCTCAACCAGAATGTTTTCAATATAGTTCTTGCTGACATGTACGTAGTGCGGCTTGTCATAATTGACAGTGACGATGTCCCCATCCTTGCCGTCTATATGAACTGTTCGCAGGAGGGGCACACAGCTGTCTCCGACCCTTTGATAGGTTATGATGTCGGTATAGACAAATATGTTGTAAAAGCCTGCATGTATATCCGCAGGGAATGGGAATAATTTATCGTTCACATACGTCCATTTATTGGGACCCATCCCCAACATGTAGGATAAATTACCGCTGGTCTTTATACCTCCGTTAGCAGGCCCTGAGATTTGTATCCTTTTATGGATTGGATTGTAGAATAGGAATATTTCCATCTTGTTCAGGGTTAGGTGTTCATTCAACTCTGAGACGATCCTGTCGACGGTTCTATAGAAACCTTTTTTAAGCTTAATAAGTTTCGCAGGTTCCGAGAACCTTTTGCAATAAAAATCACGGTCCTTAGCTTTGATATTATACCAACTATGGGGGTATGTAATCTCGCTGAGACCTACTTCCCAAGCCTCTGATAACTCTATAGGCTTTGGAAAATTGGTTGTATACTTCGAACTCTGATTATTACGATATATCTGTGCCGACGCATTACTGGGGAGAGTCAGGTAGAAGCCGCTGTGTTCCATGATGCCCAACTGTGTACACGCGAATGATGCGCTAGTTATCATGACTAGGGGTTTAAATTAACCCCCGTTGCCTCCACCACATCCTGCTCCAATACCCAACTGTTGAACTTTTGAGGCCAGTTTTTCCAGCGGACCAGCAACCATTTTTTACCCTTTTCTCTCTTCTGATCTAGAATCTCCTCCACGTGAAAGACTTTGTCTTTACCCAACTGGACCTTCTGTAATTCCTTCTCATAAAAAGATCCCTCTATAAGATCCCCGTCATAATCTTTTAATTTGTAGACCGGCGGAATGCGTGGCAGACATTCGGTAACGGTAAACAACTCCGAGCTAAAGCCTTGTTCGTATTTTTTGTCGAAAACACCCCTCAACTTTGATATACGCACCAAGTCACCCACTAGGAATTTAAAAGTCATTTTTTTCTTACGGCGAAGTGGGAACAAACCATACATATTTTTAAAGACTTGAAAAGAGTTTTCCGAAGAGACCTCCGAGGGCTTCATACGTATAGTCTTATGGTAGCTGTGGTTGTAACCGTTTACTAAATCCTGAACTATGTCTGTATATCGGTTGGTGTTGTGAGCTGTAAAATAGCGCCACATCCGCTCTTTCAAAGTCCTATTAAAGCGTTCCACAACCGAAGCTTTCAAATCAGAGCCTGTAGCAAAATGTACTATATTATACTTATTCATTAGCTTCTGAAATGTTTGATTAAAAAATTCTTTTCCGCCATCCGTCTGCACTTTCTTGGGGGCGCCTCCTGCCTTCAAGATCGATTCAAAGGCCCTGGTCACCTCTGCCCCGCTCTTATTTTTTAACACCCTTACATAGGCTAATTTAGAGAAAATATCTATAACCGTTAGCATGTAGCGATTTCCATCATTTTTATCGGCAAGGGACTGCATGTCACATAGATCCGCCTGAAATTGGGATAATGGATGCGTAGAAAAAACTCTATTTCTTGGAAAATGTTTTCTTACAGGTTTATGTAGAGTGTAGGCATCTTGCTCTGATAACCATTCATTCACTTTAGCATCGCTTAACAGACTACCTGTTTCTTCGACTATAGCTCTCTGTAAACGCTCTTTACCCCCATAAGACCCGGGGTTAGAGGGATTATAATATATGTTTTTCAACAGCTGCTCAGCCATCCTTCTTGCCTCTCTGAGGTACAATAACTGTAATGAGCCACTTTCATATAACGACAACATTTCAGTTTGTGAATTTTTATTTTAAGAATGCAACAATTATTACGTATACAGACAATTCAGGATTTGTTGCAAGATACAAGTCCCCGTTTTCTCAACAATCACAGCATGCAACACCCTGTATATATTGTTTAGATTTACAGGTTTGTTTCGCTGAATTTTTAAAACACACACGTCTGATATATAAGTATATAAACAACAAATATGATACACATTCACATTAAAGGGTGGTTCAAACAAATAATGTAAAATCTTAGCCAAAGTTATTTCTAGTTCTTCAGAATCCTCAACAAGCCTTGATACCATATGTGACCATTGTAAACTCTCGCCCGTATGTCGGACATGTTTCATGATTTGCTCCATTTTTAACACACGCTCTACAATAACCCCTGTATTGTGGGTTGTGTAGAACTTTACATTGTTCACTTTATTTTCAATAATCTGATGCATAACATTTGTAAGGTCTCTCAAAAGAAAAAATGTATTTATTCGCTCAAACATCGTAGACACATAGTTACCCATAGCTCTAAATAAACAAAATGTCACTCGGTCTCTTGGGATTTATTGAGCCAGAAAAGCATCACATCAGCCATCACAGCTTCCCTGTATTTGTTGTCGTCCACCAGGTGTGTCGGATTTTCTTTGAGTTTCTCATGGATGAAGATGGCCTCCTTCAGTTCATGTAGGAGGCTTCGGTTACCCCGTAAACTCTAGGGATAGACGGCGCAATACCCATAGACTCCAGGGCGATGACCAGCGCTGGTATAAAACGGCAGGACCACAGTCTTTCCACCCAGCTCCTCTAAACCATGATTGAAAAAGTAGTATCTAGGGAGGAGTCGTAGAGGCAGGATGACGCGGCTGGCTGGATGTATGATCTCACATGCCGATGCATTTTCTCGTATATATTCGCCAATCACCACGTTTAAAAGTGTAGCTACAAGAGGCCTTGGATAATGTATCCACAAAATAGTACTGGCCACCCATCAACGACATCCTCACGCCTGAGGATGTGTTGATGGGGTGGCCCAGTTACTATTTTTGTGGATACAATTCAAGGCCTCTGTAGCTACACTTTAAACGTGGTGATTGGCGAATATATACGAGAAAATGCATCGGCTGTGAGATCAATCATCCCAGCCAGCGTCGTCATCCTTGCCTCTACGACCCTCCTAGAATACTACTTTTTCAATCATTTTGAGGAGCTGGTGAAAAGACTGTGGTCCTGCCGTTTTATACCAGCGCTGGTCATCGCCCTGGAGTCTATGGGTATTGCGCCGTCTATCCCTAGAGTTTACGGGGTAACCGAAGCCTTCCTACATGAACTGAAGGAGGCCCTCTTCATCCATGAGAAACTCAAAGAAATCCGACACACCCTGGTGGACGACAACAAATACAGGGAAGCTGTGATGGCTGATGTGATGCTTTTCTGGCTCAATAAATCCCAAGAGACCGAGTGACATTTTGTTTATTTAGAGCTATGGGTAACTATGTGTCTACGATGTTTGAGCGAATAAATACATTTTTTCTTTTGAGAGACCTTACAAATGTTATGCATCAGATTATTGAAAATAAAGTGAACAATGTAAAGTTCTACACAACCCACAATACAGGGGTTATTGTAGAGCGTGTGTTAAAAATGGAGCAAATCATGAAACATGTCCGACATACGGGCGAGAGTTTACAATGGTCACATATGGTATCAAGGCTTGTTGAGGATTCTGAAGAACTAGAAATAACTTTGGCTAAGATTTTACATTATTTGTTTGAACCACCCTTTAATGTGAATGTGTATCATATTTGTTGTTTATATACTTATATATCAGACGTGTGTGTTTTAAAAATTCAGCGAAACAAACCTGTAAATCTAAACAATATATACAGGGTGTTGCATGCTGTGATTGTTGAGAAAACGGGGACTTGTATCTTGCAACAAATCCTGAATTGTCTGTATACGTAATAATTGTTGCATTCTTAAAATAAAAATTCACAAACTGAAATGTTGTCGTTATATGAAAGTGGCTCATTACAGTTATTGTACCTCAGAGAGGCAAGAAGGATGGCTGAGCAGCTGTTGAAAAACATATATTATAATCCCTCTAACCCCGGGTCTTATGGGGGTAAAGAGCGTTTACAGAGAGCTATAGTCGAAGAAACAGGTAGTCTGTTAAGCGATGCTAAAGTGAATGAATGGTTATCAGAGCAAGATGCCTACACTCTACATAAACCTGTAAGAAAACATTTTCCAAGAAATAGAGTTTTTTCTACGCATCCATTATCCCAATTTCAGGCGGATCTATGTGACATGCAGTCCCTTGCCGATAAAAATGATGGAAATCGCTACATGCTAACGGTTATAGATATTTTCTCTAAATTAGCCTATGTAAGGGTGTTAAAAAATAAGAGCGGGGCAGAGGTGACCAGGGCCTTTGAATCGATCTTGAAGGCAGGAGGCGCCCCCAAGAAAGTGCAGACGGATGGCGGAAAAGAATTTTTTAATCAAACATTTCAGAAGCTAATGAATAAGTATAATATAGTACATTTTGCTACAGGCTCTGATTTGAAAGCTTCGGTTGTGGAACGCTTTAATAGGACTTTGAAAGAGCGGATGTGGCGCTATTTTACAGCTCACAACACCAACCGATATACAGACATAGTTCAGGATTTAGTAAACGGTTACAACCACAGCTACCATAAGACTATACGTATGAAGCCCTCGGAGGTCTCTTCGGAAAACTCTTTTCAAGTCTTTAAAAATATGTATGGTTTGTTCCCACTTCGCCGTAAGAAAAAAATGACTTTTAAATTCCTAGTGGGTGACTTGGTGCGTATATCAAAGTTGAGGGGTGTTTTCGACAAAAAATACGAACAAGGCTTTAGCTCGGAGTTGTTTACCGTTACCGAATGTCTGCCACGCATTCCGCCGGTCTACAAATTAAAAGATTATGACGGGGATCTTATAGAGGGATCTTTTTATGAGAAGGAATTACAGAAGGTCCAGTTGGGTAAAGACAAAGTCTTTCACGTGGAGGAGATTCTAGATCAGAAGAGAGAAAAGGGTAAAAAATGGTTGCTGGTCCGCTGGAAAAACTGGCCTCAAAAGTTCAACAGTTGGGTATTGGAGCAGGATGTGGTGGAGGCAACGGGGGTTAATTTAAACCCCTAGTCATGATAACTAGCGCATCATTCGCGTGTACACAGTTGGGCATCATGGAACACAGCGGCTTCTACCTGACTCTCCCCAGTAATGCGTCGGCACAGATATATCGTAATAATCAGAGTTCGAAGTATACAACCAATTTTCCAAAGCCTATAGAGTTATCAGAGGCTTGGGAAGTAGGTCTCAGCGAGATTACATACCCCCATAGTTGGTATAATATCAAAGCTAAGGACCGTGATTTTTATTGCAAAAGGTTCTCGGAACCTGCGAAACTTATTAAGCTTAAAAAAGGTTTCTATAGAACCGTCGACAGGATCGTCTCAGAGTTGAATGAACACCTAACCCTGAACAAGATGGAAATATTCCTATTCTACAATCCAATCCATAAAAGGATACAAATCTCAGGGCCTGCTAACGGAGGTATAAAGACCAGCGGTAATTTATCCTACATGTTGGGGATGGGTCCCAATAAATGGACGTATGTGAACGATAAATTATTCCCATTCCCTGCGGATATACATGCAGGCTTTTACAACATATTTGTCTATACCGACATCATAACCTATCAAAGGGTCGGAGACAGCTGTGTGCCCCTCCTGCGAACAGTTCATATAGACGGCAAGGATGGGGACATCGTCACTGTCAATTATGACAAGCCGCACTACGTACATGTCAGCAAGAACTATATTGAAAACATTCTGGTTGAGCTTAAAACGGATCAGAACGAAAACATTGAATTTACTTATGGTAAAACGATTGTAAAACTCCACTTTAGACCCACCAAAACCTCTCTACATATATAATAGCTGTATTATATTTATAAACATAATACAAATAAAAGGGTTATGGAGCACCATCAGCTCGACCCTAACCGTTATGTTTCATACTATGTGGATCAAGTGGGTAATGGACTACCAGGATATCATGGAGCGCCGACAATGTATGGTTCGGGGATAGGAGGTATATTCCGTAACCTCTTCAGGATGGTTTTACCGTTTATGAAGAGAGGCTTCAGCATAGCCAAACCACATTTAAAATCAGCGGCTAAAAATATAGTAAGTGAGGTTGTAGCCAATGCTATGACCCGAAGGGCGTCACCAGAGGTGGAGCATCAAGAAGGCTCGGGGCTTATGATATTGTCTCGAAGGCCAAAAAAGAGACCCCCTGGTTTAAGGCGTAGACCTGCACCTAAAAAGCGGCGGTTAACTGTTAAAAGAACCTCAGTAAGTCAAAGACGGGGTAAAGTGAGGAGGTCTGTACCAAAACAGGCTAAAAGAATACTAGGAAGTATTTTCTAAAAGAATAAGTGACATGGCTCTTTTACATCGAATGTCCTCTGAAGCTATAAAGACAGAACTTGATCTTTTCACGGCACCGTTAACGCAGCATTCAATAGATAGATCCAGTTATGTGGAGATAGCCCCTCTCTCTGCTATTACCGATAACGGGCCTATCGAATTTTTCATACCAGGCCATGGTGACAACTATCTGGACCTCAACAACACCTTGGTGCATTTACGTCTAAAAGTGACCAAAAGAGATGGGTCTAATATTGCAGACGATGCCAAAGTGAGTCTCATTAATTACCCCTTGGCCACCATTTTCTCCCAAGTTGATGTGACTTTGGGTGAACGCCTAATCAGTCAAAGCAGCGCTACATACCCTTATAGAGCCATCATGGAGTGTTTACTAAACTACTCCGAAGACACTCTCAAAACCCAATTTAGCGCCGGGCTGTTTAGCAAGGATACTGCAGGAGCCTCTATGGAATCGACAGACCCTTCCACCGGTGCAAACAAAGGACTAGCGGCACGAGCTCGCTACTGCGCCGAATCTCGAGAGTTTCATTTGCTAGGCCCTATACACTCTGACATTTTCTTTCAAGAACGGTTACTCTTAAATTCGGTTGATTTAAGATTAAAATTAACCAGGGCCAAGGATGATTTTTGCCTGATGTCTCCCCAAGACGGGGATTTTAGTTTGAAAGTGTTGGGGGCAACCCTTTTTATTAAAAAAGTATCTGTATCTCCGGCCGTGCGCCTGGGTCACTCACATGCTTTGATGAAAGGAAATGCCCTTTACCCTCTCCAAAGAATTACCATGAAAACCTTTAGCATACCTGTGGGCAGTAGAATCTGCAGTCAAGAAAACCTATTTCTAGGCCCTTTACCTAGATATGTGGTTATAGGTCTGGTTGATCACGCCTCTAATACGGGCAGTTTAGATAAAAACCCCTTTAATTTTCAGCACTTCAATGCAGAGTATGTAGCGCTCTGTCAGGACGGACGTCAGGTTCCGGCGAAGGCTTTCCAACCACAATTTAATAACAACATATCTGTGCGAGAATTTTACAATCTATTCCTGGCTACAGGGCGACATCTAAAAGATCTCTCTTTACCTATTGACAGAAATGATTTTGCAGAGGGTTACACATTGTATGCTTTCAATTTATCACCTGATGATGACACCTCAGGAAATCTGTCTGTGGTGTCCCAAGGTAACCTCAGGCTGGAAATGCGTTTCCGTACACCTTTAGCCTGTACAGTTAGCATGATTGTTTACGCATGCTCTGATTCAATCTTGGAAGTGAATGCCCGAAGACAGGTCTTAGTGGATTATTATTAAGGACCTTTGAACAAAGACATGAATACCCAAGAGTTGGACGGGCTCATGAGCCGCTTGATTGGAAAACAATTTTGTGGAGTGTTGGCTTGTGATGAATTACCTATGGAGATATGGTCTGAGAGGCCTGCAATGTTTATTGTCAATACCCATCCTAAACACATGCCTGGTGAACATTGGCTAGCTATGACATTAGAACAGGAAGGTGGACGAAAAATCTCAACTTTTTTTGATTCCTATGGCTTTCCCCCCGGTTTTTCACATTTCCCTAAATCTATTAAAGATTTTTTGACCCTAAACGGTACAAAGATCTACTACAACATCAAACAAGTGCAAGATAACCTTTCCACTACATGCGGTCACCACTGTGTATTTTACCTGTGCCAAAGAGCCCGGGGAGTTTCTTTTGAAGATGTTATGTCTCTTTATAAGGATGATTTAAGAAGTAATGATAACCTTGTATCTTGTTTTGTTAGAAAATATCAAAAGTGTTCAAATGTGTGTCCTTTAAGAACGCGTAATCAAGGCGTATGCTCACGTCATATGTTTCAAGAATGCCACAAATGTTAACTTGCTTATTTTTCAAATAAAAAATTTATTGAATTTAATCATAGTCATTCAAAAGTCATTTTCAAAAGTCTAACCACGCCGAGAGATCGGGTTTAGGAAAAGGTCCTGAGACGTTCATGGGAGTAAATGAGTTAGCATCATCGCTTTCATATGGGGCCGGTGTCGTTGGGGCATCTTTAGGGGTGCTGTATCTCGTTGAAGGCTTTTGTTTTAAAGCTTGAATCTGTTGACGAAGCTTATGGTTGGGTACACCGGAGAGGGGGATGTTGAGGATTGCCAGGGCCTTAAGAAACTGACGCCAGCCGGGAGGCCTTCGGTCATCAGCAACCTTGTGGGCAGCCGTGGTACTTTTAAGCAAGTCCTGCATATGGGACCCCCTAACCACAGAGCCCTGAAGGATAAACTCTCCAGAGTCGTTCCAAGCAGCTATCCCCTTTGAGTCTTTTATCTTGTTCATAATGTATTTAACATTCTTCCTGTTACGTAAAGGCACATGTGTCAGTAGGTCATGCATAACTTTATCTTCAAATGGCATTTGAGCTTCACCCGACATATTATCGCCACTAGGTAAGATCGACGGTACAGGCCTTACAGGGGCATGGCTATCGTTAGGTTCGACATCTGTTAAAGGGTCCGGTAGGGAAAGGGTTAAATGGTTAGTCTCTCTCTCCCCTTGCTTTACCCGAGTCAAATACCTTTGCATTAGGTTTGTGTATTTTTGAATCTTATCATAGGGGTTCAATCCTTTTCGGTTCAAAACATCCTTCATGGCCGTATCCAAATCATTTTCCGCTGTTTGTCTGATATCTTCAGGACCCTGCATTTGTTTTTTAAGTCTATCCAACTCTTGTTGAGGCACCAAGTACATTTTAGTGGCCATCACACCCACGTGTTCAACCACCACGTCTGGCCGCAATAAGGCTGGTGATGAAGGGCACGGCTATACTGAGTAAAGGTAGAAGAAAACCCCCAGACTGTTGTATACTATGTCTTTTCTTTTGAAGACTGGCCCTTTTATTGGCAAAGAGTTTGATCGCTGTCTTTTGTCTCCTTAATTTTTTCAATTGGTTCAGGGTGAGTGGAATGCGTCCTTTGAGAAGATTCAAAGCAATCTCACATAGGGCTAATATGAGATCTGAAGAACAGCGACCCAAGATGGCCTTCCGTTCTTTAGCTGTAGAACCTACTAGCCTTCTCAAGAGGGGGAGGTTTCTTTTTAAACGCAGAGACATAGCGTTTACTTTTTAGGAAGGTATGCAGCAGGCCTCTCCCCCGGAAACAGCCCTGTACGTAGCCTAAGGTGTTCTGGAGTATTTGCTTTTAAATCCACGATTAAATAAGAAAATGGCTCTTTGGTAGCGTCCTCATAGCTCTCCATAAAGTATGATTTCCGTCCAGGGTACATCTGCTGAGCTAGAGTGCTAATTTGCAGTTTGTCTCTAGGATTTTTAAACAATACCATGTAGTTGGCATTCAAGCTAATGGTCCGACTATTTTTACCTTGGTGAAACACATTCTGGACCAAGTAAAGCACGGACAGGTTTCTATGATGAGTATATTGGGTAAAAGCTCGTGCAATTTCAGGGTGTTCGCTACCAGCAAATAGCATATCGTCCAAAACCAGCAGATTATTTACATGTGGGGGGAGAAGTTCATCATCAGACAGAGAATCGGGTATTCCTTCAACAAACTTGATTTTTATTGTCTTCAATAATTCATCATACAGAGGTTGGTAACATGAATAACACCATACAATATTGTCAGGCTTTTGAGATAACACATGTTCAGAATTCTCTAAAATACTTTTTACAAAAAAAGTTTTGCCACTGTTTGAAGGGCCGGCAATTAATGCTGAAAAAGGCAATTGTAGCCGGGGGTCAAAACCCTCGACAGCAGTCATAATATCTTAAGCTTTAAGACACACTGGGGCTTGTAGCATAAGTCAGTAGCCAAAGGGCAATGTGGTACCGTCAGGCAATAGCTGTCTCTTGTCATAGACTACCCTGAATCTTTTAGTGAGTGGTGCGTTTCTTAGATGGAACCCCTTTTTATCCCTCACTATTTTGTTGTAGGAGCTCAAAATCTCCAAGTCACTATTCTTGTCCTTTACGAACCCCTCGACCAAGCGCGTGATTGATTCCAAGTTTACACGCGGTGCATTTTCATAGTTTTGAGTCACGCCTTTGGCTTTCAACACCACGTGATTGGCTTTAGTCCTAAAAGCATAGCTTTTTGGACCACATGAGGACCATTCTGTAATATGGTCACCCTCTTCGAGTTCACTCGTTAAACCCCCAAGATAGTTGCTAAGTGGGGGGGTCCAATCCCCCGGTTTGCTTACATAGACCACAGAGTCTGTGTCGTGGTAAAGAACCCGCCTCTGAAGCTGTTCCATGAGGGTGTACAGTTCAAGGCGGCCATAGGCTGTGGTAAATGCTGCAAGAAACACATTTACATTACCCGGGGGTAGAACCCACTTTTGGTGGCGCCTCCATTGCACCAAGGCAATGTCTTGACTCAAGAAGGAAAAATGTGAAATTTCGTATTGGTCCGAAAAAACAAATTCCAAAAATTCTTCGGGGTCTTTAATGATCGAAGTTGTTAGCATATTGCATCTCTGCGCTAATTTCCCCCAAAGGGAGTTCAAGTACAATTTCGACACATTTCTTTTGGTTTTGTTGACCTCTATTCTGTCAGGGTCAAGAAGTATGCCTTCTCTGTCATGGTAGTCTTGAATGTACTGGTCTTTACTTTCTTGATCTGTGACCGATGCAGGATAGCCTGAAGCCATCTGCTTGCATCTCAAGAAGGTTTTGATGTACTCTTTAAAAAGTGTGTCTGATTTCCTGGAAAAGTTCCACACTTCAAAGATTTTGGCCACACGATACCCCTTCTCTAAAGCCTTAGAGAATTCTACAGTGACCCATACACCGGTCAGGGCTCTTTCTTGATCTGTGTGATCACAGGGGTTTTCCTGGTTGTGGTTTTCACAGCATGTGCGACAAAGGGGAAAGAAAAGTTTTCCTTTAGGACCCTTGTAAGGCAACACAGGTATAAACAGCCCCCTAGGAGGGTAGACAGTCGCTTTGATTAAACCAAAATAATTTTGGGGTTCGTCAAAGTCGCTGTGAATAATTTCAGGATGCCCTATAGGATAGAATGAGGAACTCATTACATGAGGATATAGGGATGTAAAATCTACATAGCCTATTGTCTCGTCGGGTTGAGCTACATAACGCAATGTCAAAGCATTGGTCCGGCCTCCAAACAAGGCCTGTCGCGGTTCCAGGGGCTCTGGAGGGTCATAATGGGTAAGGAAGGCCTTAACACTAGGATCTGCCTTTTTGAGGGCTGTCCATTCGTGCTCCCACAAAACCACAACTTTTAACCCGTAAGTAGCCTTTAAAGAATTCAGTTTGTCTTGAAACTCTTGGTACATTTCCCCAAAAGTCTTTTGGGTTAGGACACACAAGGTGTGGGGGACAAAGCATAATTTACAACCGTGGAAGAAACAACCGTTGTACTCATACACTGTCTCAACCCCGTCAATCTGTGTGTATCCATCTACATGGTAAGGCCCAAAAGCCTTCTCCCCCCGATTCAAAGCATGTTGGATAAAAATATCTTTATCCTGGGCCAAGTACTCCAACCATTGAATGGAACCACTAGAGTAGGCCTTGAATTGGCGTCGGTAGTTGTCTGGCGATGGGATAGCTATAGATTCAGGAGTTAGATAGTGTGTACGATAGGTTTTCATGCACGCTGATGCAATAGTTGTACAGCTCCAGGGGTCAATGCCCGCATCTTTGATTACCTCTTCTCTGAATCTGAGGCATCCTTCACGAAGTATAACAACGTCATTGTCACAGTATGATTCCATCTCTTTATGGAAATCAAAAGTGCCATGTCTTACGGTCTCGTACCATGTCATGAATCTCTCACGCTCTTTGGGAGACATTTGATCACACCCGTACATTTCGGGGGCTGGATAAGATCCTATATAATGTAGATTCTCCTCAGATGTGAAGAAATGAGGGAAATAGCCTTTGACAGAGTTTTCAAAACCCAAGGCCTCTGGCATTTGAGCCAATCTCATGGGTAAGAAGCTTAAGCTGTCAATGTATCTCTGTTTGAAGGCGGGGTCAACAAAGCATAATATTTTACTCCCTTGAGCTATGACACTGGGTGCCACGCCTTGCTGTATCAAAGGGTTCAGAAGCAGATAGGAGTCATAGGCCCTAGCATTGTGAGCTATAAACGTGAAGTTTCTGTACTGGGCTTTTCTAAAATGTTTTAGAAAGAGTCGGGCACAATCGGGTCCCTCGGCCGACCATTTTTCACCCTTGAAAGTCATGGTTGACACAAAAATAGGCAAATGAACCCCTGATTGCTGAGTTGTCTCAAAATCATAAAACACATATTTCTCTGTATGTTCATCTTCAGCCAAGGGCTGAATGTAACACTCATGTGTTACTTCTTGAACCGCTTCCGCGTCTCTGCTTTTCAAAGGACCTTTACAGATTGGGCAGTGTATAATTCCACAAACATGAGGTTTAGGGCTATCTATTTTAAGGTTGTAATTGCAATGACATTTTGGACATTTCTTGTTAATGTCACAACTGCTTACAGATTTACATGCCTTGGGATGCCATGTTTCAGTTTTGTGTTTTTCGTAACAGTAGGCCGAACGACATGTGCGGTGACAATCCGCACAGGGGGTCAAGTTTAGCGGCTGCATAGGGCAATGTTTATCCAGACATACTGAACAGTTGTAACGGCACGAGTGCCCCCCCATGCGTGTGTAGCCGGTATGACAGGCTGGACAGACATATGGCGCGCCTAAAAAGGCTGTGATGTTAGTTACGGCATAGTAATGCTCATTTTGCACATAAAAGTACATAGTCTTAGGATGTGGTTCGGGTATATTTTGGAACTTGAGGAGAGCGTCATTAGCCCTACTGTGGTACAAAACCACAATCTTGATGTTCAGAAAGTTTTCAAATTTGACTATGTCTGAGAAAGCCACAGCATCCTGTATACCGAGACCCACCGCAGTTTGTAGCTCTCGAGCTTTATGTAACGCGGCTTGATCCGTACATCCGGGGCTGAGTAAGTGGGCCAAACCTATGGCAAAACATAGCTTATTACCTGGATTGTGAACGTTTATGAGATAGGCCCTTTTATTGCTTATGATTTCGGACTGCATTAAACTCTCGAGCTTTCGTCTCTGACCCCCGCCCCCTTGTGGTTGGCGTACTAATTGTACTACAAGTTCGAGGGTCCTATCTGCTAGCACGTTTAAATTTGACTGTACAAGGCGTTCTAGCAGTTTAACAAATTGTTCAAGCTCTGCTTCACCATTCTGTAAAATAAGCGATACCTTGCTCTGTAGACTGTCTCCACAAATTTCCAACTGTAAGAGATCCCTAGGTTCGCTATAATCTCTAATCCTCGCTAACAGTTCATTCAAAGTGTCCATAAGCATTACGTAAAACACAGCATATTCCCGAATCTGACCCCCCCATGCGAAATTGAAAAACTGGCGAACCTCAATATTGTTGAATTTATTTCGACGCAAAACATGTACACTTCGATCAAGACCTCCCCCCTCCAGATTTACTAGGCAATTGTCCAACTGTTCAAAAACATCGTATTGGGTTTCAGACTCTTCGGACATTGGTGTTAAAGGCTGATTTATAGGTGTCTGGGGTGCCGAATTAAACCTAGCGCTCTCGTTCTGTACACTGATCTCAAGACCGCCCCCCTCCAGATTTGCTAGACATTTGTCCAACTGTTCAAAAACATCATATTGACTTTCAGACTCTTCGGACAATGTTGTTAAAGGCTGTCTTAGAGGTGTCTGTGGGGCCGAATTAAACCTAGGGCTCGCGTTAAGCTGGGTAATTAGAGATATGATGGTTTCGGGAATCTGTGTTAACATGTTTTCCTCGGAAGGCCCTGACTCATTCATACGTGTAATAATGTCTATGAGTTCGGAGGGAATCTGGGATAATAGATTTTCATCTATTGTCATTATGTCAATTACCCCCGAATCATTCATATGGTTAACTATATCTTGGAGCTCTGTAGGGATCCTGGCTAAGAGTGTTTCAATTGTCTCACTTTGGTCTATAGGGGGCGCCATCTGTCTAATTAAGGATGTGTGTGTGTGTGTGTGTGTGTTTACATGTGTGTTTTTTAACGGCGGTATTTGCTTGTTTTAGCCCTAATGTTTTTTAACATACGGGGTAGCTCGCTACGCCAGAATGACACATCCTGATTGTATTGATGCTCGAGTAGAATACACATGCGCCTCTGGAGTAGAGCCTTTCGTGATTTTAAACCCAGGGTAAACGCTTTGAAAAAACGTTCTTGGTCTATTTCAGAATCTGCTGTTTCCCCCACAGAATTGGCCGATTCAAGAAGGTTGGCAGCTTCACAGAACATCAAATCGTCTACCTCAGAAATGTCATTTAAATCTTTGACATCATCAGGTTTCGCTGGTGTCTTTGGAGCCTCCTCGGGGATGCTTGTCTGGGCATCCTCCGATGTTTGTGCGTTGTGTTCATAAGCCGGTGAGGAGTCTGAAATAAAAATAATACATACACAAATAGGTTATTAACCCTAAAATATGTTAAAAATGCCAAATACATTTCAGATATAAGCCTATATATTAACAATACATTAATTAAATACCTCGGCTTTTTTGACGAGGGCTGTTCTGAAGAAGCTCTGAAACCAGGGGCTGTTGTCTTTGTTCAACCTGTATTACAACATCTGCAGGTCCGGTAGATGGGGAGCCTGAAAAAACAAACAAAAAAACAGCATTAGGCCTTGTTTTAACATATTCCGGCATAAAAAAAATATATAAATATTAAAATAATAATATATATAAATAATAATATATAATTGATTCATACCTAGTCCTTGGAACGACGTCTCGTGAATATCGGCCAAGTAGAATTGTTCGGGTGAAGCGGAACTGTGGATCTGAGCACTAATTATCCTTTGGTGTTTAGAAATATGGGGGACAACGTTGTCCTGGCCAAGGGGAGTTGACCTGCCGTTTAAAGTCTCTGTTCGCTGCTTTTGTGTAAATACATCCTGGGAGTAGGGCAGAATTGTCTCGTAGTCATATGCTTCGCAGAAACCGTTCAGGCTCCATAGGGCATCGTTTAACCTTCTAGGCTTTAGGTCCTCTGTAAACATATAAAATAACTTTTAATATAAGATGCCCACACTTTTTGTTTTTAAGGTATAAATATTTTTATGTATGGAATTCTTGGAGCTTACTTACGTTGACAATTCAGGGCAGGCGTTTGTTTGTAGGCACTTTGTTTCGGAGCCCCATGGGATGATTCGAGCTCAGTTATACCTCGGAGTATCTGCGTGAATGCTTCAGAATCTATAAAACATTCGACAATATTAAAGCTATAATCACTTTAGCTAATATTGCCTTGTTATACGGTAAGCATACTGATCCTAATGATTGTTTAATATTTCTATAACATCCCACGCTTTTCAAACAATTCCCCACAACAATCAAATCTAATAAAGATTTATTTCAAGAACTCACCTTGCGATAGATCCATTAGACTGTTTTCCCCGATTATCTTTTTTAACGCTTCAGTCCGATAACGATTCTTGGAGTTTCTGGAGGTGCTGTTTGCATCGGAACTAAAACGCTGCTAACATTGCCCATGGTTTCTAGCGCTTTTGTACCCTACGACCTAGAGAAAAACCCCTGAATGATTTTTTTACATAGCATTTGGGGTTTGTCGTTTTTTTCGGGCTATACCCCCGCCCATGGTATATTTGACACATTTCAAACACATGGTATTGGGTGTGTCTAAACATTAGGATCCTTTTGGAGCTTCTAAAATCTCCGGGGTGCTAGCACCTAGATGCATGGGGGTGTGTTGTTCTCGACATCGCTGGGATGAATGACTTTTTAGCCCACCTAAAAAAAATAGTTTTATGAAAGGCCTTTAAGATTAGGAGTCGTAAGACACAATATTATTGTTGGGGGGTAGGCATCTGTTTTGCAGGCTAGTGTAAACCTTGGTTTCAAACGACCCACCAGGCATGCATGGGTATTTTTTTAACAAACAACCCGCCCCCCTTTTTCTGTTTTTGAAACACACACACACACACACACACACACACAGCCACTACAGAAAACTCCCTCACGCACATGCGCGCGCACATGGCTTTTTCCGCAAGATTTTTCTCAGGGACAGACTGCGCTAAGAGTGAACAAACGCGAGAGTTCATAACGTGGTGAGATTCTGATTTTAAAACCATTTATTTCATTCAAAATATTTAGTACATACATTTTATATCGTTACATTCTTAAGGTATTTTACGATGCCTTTCTTACAGATCCTGGGAGCTTATGCAACCAACCGCCATTGTCCGTGTCGAGTTCACCCTCAAAAGGCAAGGCTCTCTTGCTATGTCCATCAACACATGGTAAGTTTTCACTCCAGGGGTAGATCCGCCGTCGGGCCTTTTGGTCTTGACTCTGTCTCAAGGAAAGCCTCGCCCAGCGCTTTAACTGTTCCCCATTTTGGAAGAGAATGTCCAGCTTATTCATAAGTGTTATGAAAATTGGATAATCCACCCATTTAAAACTAAACACAGGAATAAAAAAGTTTACATGTTTGCGGGCTCTGGAAGCTACCGGAGAATTGACAGACTTTGTAGCATTAGCCTTATCATAAAGGTCACAGGCTAAAATTGTCACTTTGTTGTCAGGGCTATAGTCCATTGAAGCAATTCTTAGAGCCTTGAGATCACTGCGGCCGCAGACCTGTTCTTCCAACGCATATCCTGGCACATTTGTAACACTTAGGACCTGTTCAATTTTACAAAGAGCCAGCCTGATGTTTAGCCATTCTCTCATCCCCAGAGCCGGGGGAAAACTCCCAGGTTTTGCAGGATAAAGGGGTTTGGGTCCACGGTCTGTGAATATCTTTACCGTAGAATCCTCCGGGTGGAATATGTAAGACATGTGGCCCTCACTCGTACCCAAAAATCCTTTAAAACATTCTGGAGCTTCACACAGAACTTCTTCAAGGCTTTGGTCACTGGGTTCATGACAAGCCGAGCATAACATCCCTAAAATTGGCATAGGTGTCATTTTTGTTTAATATTCAGGGGGGTTATCATGTACAGTCTTAAACAGGTATTGTTCAGCGGCTTTATAAGGGGCCTTAACCAACCCAAACCGTGAGAAACAGTAACAGGTTGACCTGACACATGGTCACTTACTCAACCCAGGGCATGCACCCTTCTACATGACATAGGGTCATAAATCATTACATAGGGTCATAAATCAGGCTTGGGTCATCAATCATTAACGGCCTGTCAAAGGGACCCTTACTCACCCCATAGCCCCCACCTAACCAGGCTTGTCTATCAGGCTTGGGTCATCAATCATTAACGGCCTGTCAAAGGGACCCTTACTCACCCCATAGCCCCCACCTAACCAGGCTTGCCTGACCAGAAGACATGCACACGTCATCACTACATAGGGTTCACATAGAGTTCACATAGGGTCATCAATCAAAATTTTGACCCGTGACATCTACTTTATTCTCTCTCATTAGATCTAGCTGGTCTGTAATAATATAATAGAGACAGTAGATGTAGCTGGTCTGTCATAATACAATAGAGACAGTAGATGTAGCTGGTCTGTCATAATATAATAGAGACCGAAGATCTAGCTGGTCTGTCATAATATTATAGAGACATTAGATCTAGCTGGTCTGTAATAATATAATAGAGACAGTAGATTTAGCTGGTCTGTCATAATATAATAGAGACAGTAGATCTAGCTGGAATGTCATATTATAATAGAGACAGTAGATCTAGCTGGAATGTCATATTATAATAGAGACAGTAGATCTAGCTGGTCTGTCATAATATAATAGAGACATTAGATCTAGCTGGTCGGTAATAATATAATAGAGACAGTAGATCTAGCTGGAATGTCATATTATAATAGAGACAGTAGATTTAGCTGGTCTGTCATGTTATAATAGAGACAGTAGATCTAGCTGGTCTGTCATAATATAATAGAGACATTAGATCTAGCTGGTCTGTCATAATATAACAAAGACAGTAGATTTAGCTGGTCTGTCATAATATAATAGAGACAGTAGATTAGCTGGTCTGTCATAATATAATAGAGACATTAGATTAGCTGGTCTGTCATAATATAATAAAGACAGTAGATTATCTGCTCTGTCATAATATAATAGAGACAGTAGATTTAGCTGGTCTGTCATAATATAATAGAGACAATAGATTTAGCTGGTCTGTCATAATATAATAGAGACAGTAGATCTAGCTGGTCTGTCATAATATAATAGAGACGTAGATCTAGCTGGTCTGTCATAATATAATAGAGACAGTAGATCTAGCTGGTCTGTCATATATAATAGAGACAGTAGATCTAGCTGGTCTGTCATAATATAATAGAGACAGTTAGATCTAGCTGGTCTGTCATATATAATAGAGACAGTAGATCTAGCTGGTCTGTCATAATATAATAGAGACAGTAGATCTAGCTGGTCTGTCATAATATAATAGAGACAGTAGATCTAGCTGGTCTGTCATAATATAATAGAGACAGTAGATCTAGCTGGTCTGTCATAATATAATAGAGACAGTAGATCTAGCTGGTCTGTCATAATATAAAGAGACAGTAGATCTAGCTGGTCTGTCATAATATAATAGAGACAGTAGATCTAGCTGGTCTGTCATAATATAATAGAGACAGTAGATCTAGCTGGTCTGTCATAATATAATAGAGACAGTAGATCTAGCTGGTCTGTCATAATATAATAGAGACAGAAGATCTAGCTGGTCTGTCATCTAGCTGGTCTGTCATAATATAATAGAGACAGTAGATCTAGCTGGTCTGTCATAATATAATAGAGACAGTAGATCTAGCTGGTCTGTCATAATATAATAGAGACAGTAGATCTAGCTGGTCTGTCATAATATAATAGAGACAGTAGATCTAGCTGGTCTGTCATAATATAATAGAGACAGTAGATCTAGCTGGTCTGTCATAATATAATAGAGACAGTAGATCTAGCTGGTCTGTCATAATATAATAGAGACAGTAGATCTAGCTGGTCTGTCATAATATAATAGAGACAGTAGATCTAGCTGGTCTGTCATAATATAATAGAGACAGTAGATCTAGCTGGTCTGTCATAATATAATAGAGACAGTAGATCTAGCTGGTCTGTCATAATATAATAGAGACAGTAGATCTAGCTGGTCTGTCATAATATAATAGAGACAGTAGATCTAGCTGGTCTGTCATAATATAATAGAGACAGTAGATCTAGCTGGTCTGTCATAATATAATAGAGACAGTAGATCTAGCTGGTCTGTCATAATATAATAGAGACAGTAGATCTAGCTGGTCTGTCATAATATAATAGAGACAGTAGATCTAGCTGGTCTGTCATAATATAATAGAGACAGTAGATCTAGCTGGTCTGTCATAATATAATAGAGACAGTAGATCTAGCTGGTCTGTCATAATATAATAGAGACAGTAGATCTAGCTGGTCTGTCATAATATAATAGAGACAGTAGATCTAGCTGGTCTGTCATAATATAATAGAGACAGTAGATCTAGCTGGTCTGTCATAATATAATAGAGACAGTAGATCTAGCTGGTCTGTCATAATATAATAGAGACAGTAGATCTAGCTGGTCTGTCATAATATAATAGAGACAGTAGATCTAGCTGGTCTGTCATAATATAATAGAGACAGTAGATCTAGCTGGTCTGTCATAATATAATAGAGACAGTAGATCTAGCTGGTCTGTCATAATATAATAGAGACAGTAGATCTAGCTGGTCTGTCATAATATAATAGAGACAGTAGATCTAGCTGGTCTGTCATAATATAATAGAGACAGTAGATCTAGCTGGTCTGTCATAATATAATAGAGACAGTAGATCTAGCTGGTCTGTCATAATATAATAGAGACAGTAGATCTAGCTGGTCTGTCATAATATAATAGAGACAGTAGATCTAGCTGGTCTGTCATAATATAATAGAGACAGTAGATCTAGCTGGTCTGTCATAATATAATAGAGACAGTAGATCTAGCTGGTCTGTCATAATATAATAGAGACAGTAGATCTAGCTGGTCTGTCATAATATAATAGAGACAGTAGATCTAGCTGGTCTGTCATAATATAATAGAGACAGTAGATCTAGCTGGTCTGTCATAATATAATAGAGACAGTAGATCTAGCTGGTCTGTCATAATATAATAGAGACAGTAGATCTAGCTGGTCTGTCATAATATAATAGAGACAGTAGATCTAGCTGGTCTGTCATAATATAATAGAGACAGTAGATCTAGCTGGTCTGTCATAATATAATAGAGACAGTAGATCTAGCTGGTCTGTCATAAATAATAGAGACAGTAGATCTAGCTGGTCTGTCATAATATAATAGAGACAGTAGATCTAGCTGGTCTGTCATATATAATAGAGACAGTAGATCTAGCTGGTCTGTCATAATATAATAGAGACAGTAGATCTAGCTGGTCTGTCATAATATAATAGAGACAGTAGATCTAGCTGGTCTGTCATAATATAATAGAGACAGTAGATCTAGCTGGTCTGTCATAATATAATAGAGACAGTAGATCTAGCTGGTCTGTCATAATATAATAGAGACAGTAGATCTAGCTGGTCTGTCATAATATAATAGAGACAGTAGATCTAGCTGGTCTGTCATAATATAATAGAGACAGTAGATCTAGCTGGTCTGTCATAATATAATAGAGACAGTAGATCTAGCTGGTCTGTCATAATATAATAGAGACAGTAGATCTAGCTGGTCTGTCATAATATAATAGAGACAGTAGATCTAGCTGGTCTGTCATAATATAATAGAGACAGTAGATCTAGCTGGTCTGTCATAATATAATAGAGACAGTAGATCTAGCTGGTCTGTCATAATATAATAGAGACAGTAGATCTAGCTGGTCTGTCATAATATAATAGAGACAGTAGATCTAGCTGGTCTGTCATAATATAATAGAGACAGTAGATCTAGCTGGTCTGTCATAATATAATAGAGACAGTAGATCTAGCTGGTCTGTCATAATATAATAGAGACAGTAGATCTAGCTGGTCTGTCATAATATAATAGAGACAGTAGATCTAGCTGGTCTGTCATAATATAATAGAGACAGTAGATCTAGCTGGTCTGTCATAATATAATAGAGACAGTAGATCTAGCTGGTCTGTCATAATATAATAGAGACAGTAGATCTAGCTGGTCTGTCATAATATAATAGAGACAGTAGATCTAGCTGGTCTGTCATAATATAATAGAGACAGTAGATCTAGCTGGTCTGTCATAATATAATAGAGACAGTAGATCTAGCTGGTCTGTCATAATATAATAGAGACAGTAGATCTAGCTGGTCTGTCATAATATAATAGAGACAGTAGATCTAGCTGGTCTGTCATAATATAATAGAGACAGTAGATCTAGCTGGTCTGTCATAATATAATAGAGACAGTAGATCTAGCTGGTCTGTCATAATATAATAGAGACAGTAGATCTAGCTGGTCTGTCATAATATAATAGAGACAGTAGATCTAGCTGGTCTGTCATAATATAATAGAGACAGTAGATCTAGCTGGTCTGTCATAATATAATAGAGACAGTAGATCTAGCTGGTCTGTCATAATATAATAGAGACAGTAGATCTAGCTGGTCTGTCATAATATAATAGAGACAGTAGATCTAGCTGGTCTGTCATAATATAATAGAGACAGTAGATCTAGCTGGTCTGTCATAATATAATAGAGACAGTAGATCTAGCTGGTCTGTCATAATATAATAGAGACAGTAGATCTAGCTGGTCTGTCATAATATAATAGAGACAGTAGATCTAGCTGGTCTGTCATAATATAATAGAGACAGTAGATCTAGCTGGTCTGTCATAATATAATAGAGACAGTAGATCTAGCTGGTCTGTCATAATATAATAGAGACAGTAGATCTAGCTGGTCTGTCATAATATAATAGAGACAGTAGATCTAGCTGGTCTGTCATAATATAATAGAGACAGTAGATCTAGCTGGTCTGTCATAATATAATAGAGACAGTAGATCTAGCTGGTCTGTCATAATATAATAGAGACAGTAGATCTAGCTGGTCTGTCATAATATAATAGAGACAGTAGATCTAGCTGGTCTGTCATAATATAATAGAGACAGTAGATCTAGCTGGTCTGTCATAATATAATAGAGACAGTAGATCTAGCTGGTCTGTCATATATAATAGAGACAGTAGATCTAGCTGGTCTGTCATAATATAATAGAGACAGTAGATCTAGCTGGTCTGTCATAATATAATAGAGACAGTAGATCTAGCTGGTCTGTCATAATATAATAGAGACAGTAGATCTAGCTGGTCTGTCATAATATAATAGAGACAGTAGATCTAGCTGGTCTGTCATAATATAATAGAGACAGTAGATCTAGCTGGTCTGTCATAATATAATAGAGACAGTAGATCTAGCTGGTCTGTCATAATATAATAGAGACAGTAGATCTAGCTGGTCTGTCATAATATAATAGAGACAGTAGATCTAGCTGGTCTGTCATAATATAATAGAGACAGTAGATCTAGCTGGTCTGTCATAATATAATAGAGACAGTAGATCTAGCTGGTCTGTCATAATATAATAGAGACAGTAGATCTAGCTGGTCTGTCATAATATAATAGAGACAGTAGATCTAGCTGGTCTGTCATAATATAATAGAGACAGTAGATCTAGCTGGTCTGTCATAATATAATAGAGACAGTAGATCTAGCTGGTCTGTCATAATATAATAGAGACAGTAGATCTAGCTGGTCTGTCATAATATAATAGAGACAGTAGATCTAGCTGGTCTGTCATAATATAATAGAGACAGTAGATCTAGCTGGTCTGTCATAATATAATAGAGACAGTAGATCTAGCTGGTCTGTCATAATATAATAGAGACAGTAGATCTAGCTGGTCTGTCATAATATAATAGAGACAGTAGATCTAGCTGGTCTGTCATAATATAATAGAGACAGTAGATCTAGCTGGTCTGTCATAATATAATAGAGACAGTAGATCTAGCTGGTCTGTCATAATATAATAGAGACAGTAGATCTAGCTGGTCTGTCATAATATAATAGAGACAGTAGATCTAGCTGGTCTGTCATAATATAATAGAGACAGTAGATCTAGCTGGTCTGTCATAATATAATAGAGACAGTAGATCTAGCTGGTCTGTCATAATATAATAGAGACAGTAGATCTAGCTGGTCTGTCATAATATAATAGAGACAGTAGATCTAGCTGGTCTGTCATAATATAATAGAGACAGTAGATCTAGCTGGTCTGTCATAATATAATAGAGACAGTAGATCTAGCTGGTCTGTCATAATATAATAGAGACAGTAGATCTAGCTGGTCTGTCATAATATAATAGAGACAGTAGATCTAGCTGGTCTGTCATAATATAATAGAGACAGTAGATCTAGCTGGTCTGTCATAATATAATAGAGACAGTAGATCTAGCTGGTCTGTCATAATATAATAGAGACAGTAGATCTAGCTGGTCTGTCATAATATAATAGAGACAGTAGATCTAGCTGGTCTGTCATAATATAATAGAGACAGTAGATCTAGCTGGTCTGTCATAATATAATAGAGACAGTAGATCTAGCTGGTCTGTCATAATATAATAGAGACAGTAGATCTAGCTGGTCTGTCATAATATAATAGAGACAGTAGATCTAGCTGGTCTGTCATAATATAATAGAGACAGTAGATCTAGCTGGTCTGTCATAATATAATAGAGACAGTAGATCTAGCTGGTCTGTCATAATATAATAGAGACAGTAGATCTAGCTGGTCTGTCATAATATAATAGAGACAGTAGATCTAGCTGGTCTGTCATAATATAATAGAGACAGTAGATCTAGCTGGTCTGTCATAATATAATAGAGACAGTAGATCTAGCTGGTCTGTCATAATATAATAGAGACAGTAGATCTAGCTGGTCTGTCATAATATAATAGAGACAGTAGATCTAGCTGGTCTGTCATAATATAATAGAGACAGTAGATCTAGCTGGTCTGTCATAATATAATAGAGACAGTAGATCTAGCTGGTCTGTCATAATATAATAGAGACAGTAGATCTAGCTGGTCTGTCATAATATAATAGAGACAGTAGATCTAGCTGGTCTGTCATAATATAATAGAGACAGTAGATCTAGCTGGTCTGTCATAATATAATAGAGACAGTAGATCTAGCTGGTCTGTCATAATATAATAGAGACAGTAGATCTAGCTGGTCTGTCATAATATAATAGAGACAGTAGATCTAGCTGGTCTGTCATAATATAATAGAGACAGTAGATCTAGCTGGTCTGTCATAATATAATAGAGACAGTAGATCTAGCTGGTCTGTCATAATATAATAGAGACAGTAGATCTAGCTGGTCTGTCATAATATAATAGAGACAGTAGATCTAGCTGGTCTGTCATAATATAATAGAGACAGTAGATCTAGCTGGTCTGTCATAATATAATAGAGACAGTAGATCTAGCTGGTCTGTCATAATATAATAGAGACAGTAGATCTAGCTGGTCTGTCATAATATAATAGAGACAGTAGATCTAGCTGGTCTGTCATAATATAATAGAGACAGTAGATCTAGCTGGTCTGTCATAATATAATAGAGACAGTAGATCTAGCTGGTCTGTCATAATATAATAGAGACAGTAGATCTAGCTGGTCTGTCATAATATAATAGAGACAGTAGATCTAGCTGGTCTGTCATAATATAATAGAGACAGTAGATCTAGCTGGTCTGTCATAATATAATAGAGACAGTAGATCTAGCTGGTCTGTCATAATATAATAGAGACAGTAGATCTAGCTGGTCTGTCATAATATAATAGAGACAGTAGATCTAGCTGGTCTGTCATAATATAATAGAGACAGTAGATCTAGCTGGTCTGTCATAATATAATAGAGACAGTAGATCTAGCTGGTCTGTCATAATATAATAGAGACAGTAGATCTAGCTGGTCTGTCATAATATAATAGAGACAGTAGATCTAGCTGGTCTGTCATAATATAATAGAGACAGTAGATCTAGCTGGTCTGTCATAATATAATAGAGACAGTAGATCTAGCTGGTCTGTCATAATATAATAGAGACAGTAGATCTAGCTGGTCTGTCATAATATAATAGAGACAGTAGATCTAGCTGGTCTGTCATAATATAATAGAGACAGTAGATCTAGCTGGTCTGTCATAATATAATAGAGACAGTAGATCTAGCTGGTCTGTCATAATATAATAGAGACAGTAGATCTAGCTGGTCTGTCATAATATAATAGAGACAGTAGATCTAGCTGGTCTGTCATAATATAATAGAGACAGTAGATCTAGCTGGTCTGTCATAATATAATAGAGACAGTAGATCTAGCTGGTCTGTCATAATATAATAGAGACAGTAGATCTAGCTGGTCTGTCATAATATAATAGAGACAGTAGATCTAGCTGGTCTGTCATAATATAATAGAGACAGTAGATCTAGCTGGTCTGTCATAATATAATAGAGACAGTAGATCTAGCTGGTCTGTCATAATATAATAGAGACAGTAGATCTAGCTGGTCTGTCATAATATAATAGAGACAGTAGATCTAGCTGGTCTGTCATAATATAATAGAGACAGTAGATCTAGCTGGTCTGTCATAATATAATAGAGACAGTAGATCTAGCTGGTCTGTCATAATATAATAGAGACAGTAGATCTAGCTGGTCTGTCATAATATAATAGAGACAGTAGATCTAGCTGGTCTGTCATAATATAATAGAGACAGTAGATCTAGCTGGTCTGTCATAATATAATAGAGACAGTAGATCTAGCTGGTCTGTCATAATATAATAGAGACAGTAGATCTAGCTGGTCTGTCATAATATAATAGAGACAGTAGATCTAGCTGGTCTGTCATAATATAATAGAGACAGTAGATCTAGCTGGTCTGTCATAATATAATAGAGACAGTAGATCTAGCTGGTCTGTCATAATATAATAGAGACAGTAGATCTAGCTGGTCTGTCATAATATAATAGAGACAGTAGATCTAGCTGGTCTGTCATAATATAATAGAGACAGTAGATCTAGCTGGTCTGTCATATTAATAGAGACAGTAGATCTAGCTGGTCTGTCATAATATAATAGAGACAGTAGATCTAGCTGGTCTGTCATAATATAATAGAGACAGTAGATCTAGCTGGTCTGTCATAATATAATAGAGACAGTAGATCTAGCTGGTCTGTCATAATATAATAGAGACAGTAGATCTAGCTGGTCTGTCATAATATAATAGAGACAGTAGATCTAGCTGGTCTGTCATAATATAATAGAGACAGTAGATCTAGCTGGTCTGTCATAATATAATAGAGACAGTAGATCTAGCTGGTCTGTCATAATATAATAGAGACAGTAGATCTAGCTGGTCTGTCATAATATAATAGAGACAGTAGATCTAGCTGGTCTGTCATAATATAATAGAGACAGTAGATCTAGCTGGTCTGTCATATATAATAGAGACAGTAGATCTAGCTGGTCTGTCATAATATAATAGAGACAGTAGATCTAGCTGGTCTGTCATAATATAATAGAGACAGTAGATCTAGCTGGTCTGTCATAATATAATAGAGACAGTAGATCTAGCTGGTCTGTCATATATAATAGAGACAGTAGATCTAGCTGGTCTGTCATAATATAATAGAGACAGTAGATCTAGCTGGTCTGTCATAATATAATAGAGACAGTAGATCTAGCTGGTCTGTCATAATATAATAGAGACAGTAGATCTAGCTGGTCTGTCATAATATAATAGAGACAGTAGATCTAGCTGGTCTGTCATAATATAATAGAGACAGTAGATCTAGCTGGTCTGTCATATATAATAGAGACAGTAGATCTAGCTGGTCTGTCATAATATAATAGAGACAGTAGATCTAGCTGGTCTGTCATAATAATAGAGACAGTAGATCTAGCTGGTCTGTCATAATATAATAGAGACAGTAGATCTAGCTGGTCTGTCATAATATAATAGAGACAGTAGATCTAGCTGGTCTGTCATAATATAATAGAGACAGTAGATCTAGCTGGTCTGTCATAATAATAGAGACAGTAGATCTAGCTGGTCTGTCATAATATAATAGAGACAGTAGATCTAGCTGGTCTGTCATAATATAATAGAGACAGTAGATCTAGCTGGTCTGTCATAATAATAGAGACAGTAGATCTAGCTGGTCTGTCATAATATAATAGAGACAGTAGATCTAGCTGGTCTGTCATAATATAATAGAGACAGTAGATCTAGCTGGTCTGTCATAATATAATAGAGACAGTAGATCTAGCTGGTCTGTCATAATATAATAGAGACAGTAGATCTAGCTGGTCTGTCATAATATAATAGAGACAGTAGATCTAGCTGGTCTGTCATAATATAATAGAGACAGTAGATCTAGCTGGTCTGTCATAATATAATAGAGACAGTAGATCTAGCTGGTCTGTCATAATATAATAGAGACAGTAGATCTAGCTGGTCTGTCATAATATAATAGAGACAGTAGATCTAGCTGGTCTGTCATAATATAATAGAGACAGTAGATCTAGCTGGTCTGTCATAATATAATAGAGACAGTAGATCTAGCTGGTCTGTCATAATATAATAGAGACAGTAGATCTAGCTGGTCTGTCATAATATAATAGAGACAGTAGATCTAGCTGGTCTGTCATAATATAATAGAGACAGTAGATCTAGCTGGTCTGTCATAATATAATAGAGACAGTAGATCTAGCTGGTCTGTCATAATATAATAGAGACAGTAGATCTAGCTGGTCTGTCATAATATAATAGAGACAGTAGATCTAGCTGGTCTGTCATAATATAATAGAGACAGTAGATCTAGCTGGTCTGTCATAATATAATAGAGACAGTAGATCTAGCTGGTCTGTCATAATATAATAGAGACAGTAGATCTAGCTGGTCTGTCATATATAATAGAGACAGTAGATCTAGCTGGTCTGTCATAATATAATAGAGACAGTAGATCTAGCTGGTCTGTCATAATATAATAGAGACAGTAGATCTAGCTGGTCTGTCATAATATAATAGAGACAGTAGATCTAGCTGGTCTGTCATAATATAATAGAGACAGTAGATCTAGCTGGTCTGTCATAATATAATAGAGACAGTAGATCTAGCTGGTCTGTCATAATATAATAGAGACAGTAGATCTAGCTGGTCTGTCATAATATAATAGAGACAGTAGATCTAGCTGGTCTGTCATAATATAATAGAGACAGTAGATCTAGCTGGTCTGTCATAATATAATAGAGACAGTAGATCTAGCTGGTCTGTCATAATATAATAGAGACAGTAGATCTAGCTGGTCTGTCATAATATAATAGAGACAGTAGATCTAGCTGGTCTGTCATAATATATAAGAGACAGTAGATCTAGCTGGTCTGTCATAATATAATAGAGACAGTAGATCTAGCTGGTCTGTCATAATATAATAGAGACAGTAGATCTAGCTGGTCTGTCATAATATAATAGAGACAGTAGATCTAGCTGGTCTGTCATAATAAATAGAGACAGTAGATCTAGCTGGTCTGTCATAATATAATAGAGACAGTAGATCTAGCTGGTCTGTCATAATATATAGAGACAGTAGATCTAGCTGGTCTGTCATAATATAATAGAGACAGTAGATCTAGCTGGTCTGTCATAATATAAAGA
>NW_022263745.1:0-44152 GCF_002021735.2 Oncorhynchus kisutch
ACCCCTATATACTCAGACCCCCATATTCAGACCCTCAATATACTCAGACCCTCCATTATTAGACCCTCTATATACTCAAGACCCTCCATTATTAGACCCCTCTATATACTCAGACCCTCCATATTGACCTCAATATACTCCAGACCCTCCATATGTAGACCCTCTATATACTCAGACCCTCCAGTTATTAGGACCCTCGATATACTCAGCACCCTCCATATTAGATCCCTCTATATACTCAGACCCTCCATATTAACCCTCGGATATACTTCAGACCCTCCATATTTAGACCCTCAATATACTCAGGACCCTCCATATTAGAACCCTCGGACATATTCAGACCTTCCATATTAGACCCTCAATATACTCAGACCCTCCATATTAGACACACCATATACTCAGACCTGACATATTAGACCCTCTATTACTCCAGACCCTCCATATTAGACCCTCTATATACTCAGACCCTCCATATTAGGACCCTCTATATAATCAGACCCTCAATATATACCATCCATATACTCAGACCCTCCATATTAGACACTCCATATACTCAGACCCTCCATATTAGACCCTAAATATTCTCAGACACTCCATATTAGACCCTCCATGTACTCAGGACCTCCATATTAGACCCTCAATATACTCAGAACCTCCATATTAGACCATCAACATATTCAGACCTTCCATATTAGACCCTCAATATACTCAGACCCTCCATATTAGACCCTCAATATACTCAGACCCTCCATATTAGACCCTCTATTTACTCAAACCCTCCATATTAGACCTTCTATATACTCAGACCCTCCATATTAGACCCTCAATATACTCAGACCCTCCATAATAGACCCTCTATATACTCAGACCCTCCATATTAGACCCTCGATATACTCAGACCCTCCATATTAGACCCTCAATATACTCAGACCCTCCATATTAGACCCTCAATATACTCAGACCCTCCATATTAGACACACCATATACTCAGACCTGACATATTAGACCCTCAATATACTCAGACCCTCCATATTAGACCCTCGATATACTCAGACCCTCCATATTAGACCCTCCACATACTCAGACCCCCCATATTAGACACTCAACATACTCAGACCTTCCATATTAGACCTTCAATATACTCAGACCCTCCATATTAGACCCTCAATATACTTAGACCCTCCATATACTCAGACCCTCAATTTTCGACCATTTTTTGAATACTCATGACAACCTCCATATTAGACCCTGGATATACTCAGACCCTCCATATTAGACCTTTAATATACTCAGACCCTCCATATTAGACCCTCAATATTCTCAGACCCTCCATATTAGACCCTCTATATAATTCGACCCTCGATATACTCAGACCCTCCATATTAAGCCCTCCACATACTCAGACCCTCCATATTAGACCCTCACCATACTCAGACCATCCATATACTCAGACCCTCAATATACTCAGACCCTCCATATTAGACCCTCAATATACTCAGAACCTCCATTTTAGACCATCAATATACTCCGACCCTCCATATTAGACCCTCTATATACTCCGACCCTCCATATTAGACCTCTATATAATCAGACCCTCAATATTATACCATCCATATACTCAGACCCTCCATATTAGACACTCCATATACTCAGACCCTCCATATTAGACCCTCACTTTTCTCAGACCCTCCATATTAGACCCTAAATATTCCCAGACACTCCATATTAGACCCCCCATATACTCAGACCCTCCATATTAGACACACCATATACTCAGACCTGACATTTTAGACCCTCAATATACTCAGACCCTCCATATTAGACCCTCGATATACTCAGACCCTCCATATTAGACCCTCCACATACTTAGACACTCAACATACTCAGACCCTCCATATTAGACCCTCAACATATTCAGACCTTCCATATTAGACCTTCAATATACTCAGACCCTCCATATTAGACCCTCAATATACTCAGACCCTCCATATTAGACCCTCTATATACTTAGACCCTCCATATACTCAGACCCTCCATTTTAGACCATTTTTTGAATACTCATGACAACCTCCATATTAGACCCTGGATATACTCAGACCCTCCATATTAGACCCTCTATATAATTCAACCCTCGATATACTCAGACCCTCCATATTAAATCCTCCACATACTCAGACCCTCCATATTAGACCCTCACCATACTCAGACCATCCATATACTCAGACCCTCAATATACTCAGACCCTCCATATTAGACCCTCAATATACTCAGAACCTCCATATAAGACCCTAAATATTCTCAGACACTCCATATTAGACCCTCCATGTACTCAGGACCTCCATATTAGACCCTCAATATACTCAGAACCTCCATATTAGACCATCAATATACTCAGACCCTCCATATTAGACCCTCAATATACTCAGACCCTCCATATTAGACCCTCGACATACTCAGACATCCCACATTAGACCATCAATATACTCAGACCCTCCATATTAGACCCTCAATATATTCAGACCCTCCATATTAGACCCTCAACATATTCAGACCTTCCATATTAGACCCTCAATATACTCAGACCCTCCATATTAGACCCTCAATATACTCAGACCCTCCATATTAGACCCTCTATATACTCAGACCCTCCATATTAGACCCTCTATATACTTAGACCCTCCATATTAGACCCTCAATATACTCAGACCCTCCATATTAGACCCTCTATATACTCAGACCCTCCATATTAGACCCTCGATATACTCAGACCCTCCATATTAGACCCTCAATATACTCAGACCCTCCATATTAGACCCTCAATATACTCCGACCCTCCATATTAGACCCTCTATATAATCAGACCCTCAATATTATACCATCCATATACTCAGACCCTCCATATTAGACACTCCATATACTCAGACCCTCCATATTAGACCCTCACTTTTCTCAGACCCTCCATATTAGACCCTAAATATTCCCAGACACTCCATATTAGACTCCCCATATACTCAGACCCTCCATATTAGACACACAATATACTCAGACCTGACATATTAGACCCTCAATATACTCAGATCCTCCATATTAGACCCTCGATATACTCAGACCCTCCATATTAGACCCTCCACATACTCAGACCCCCCATATTAGACACTCAACATACTCAGACCTTCCATATTAGACCTTCAATATACTCAGACCCTCCATATTAGACCCTCAATATACTCAGGCCCTCCATATTAGACCCTCTATATACTTAGACCCTCCATATACTCAGACCCTCCATTTTAGACCATTTTTTGAATACTCATGACAACCTCCATATTAGACCCTGGATATACTCAGACCCTCCATATTAGACCTTTAATATACTCAGACCCTCCATATTAGACCCTCTATATAATTCGACCCTCGATATACTCAGACCCTCCATATTAAGCCCTCCACGTACTCAGACCCTCCATATTAGACCCTCACCATACTCAGACCATCCATATACTCAGACCCTCAATATACTCAGACACCTCCATATTAGACCCTCAATATACTCAGAACCTCCATATTAGACCATCAATATACTCAGACCCTCCATATTAGACCCTCTATATACTCCGACCCTCCATATTAGACCCTCTATATAATCAGACCCTCAATATTATACCATCCATATACTCAGACCCTCCATATTAGACACTCCATATACTCAGACCCTCCATATTAGACCCTCACTTTTCTCAGACCCTCCATATTAGACCCTAAATATTCCCAGACACTCCATATTAGACCCCCCATATACTCAGACCCTCCATATTAGACACACCATATCCTCAGACCTGACATATTAGACCCTCAATATACTCAGACCCTCCATATTAGACCCTCGATATACTCAGACCCTCCATATTAGACCCTCCACATACTCAGACCCCCCATATTAGACACTCAACATACTCAGACCCTCCATATTAGACCCTCAACATATTCAGACCTTCCATATTAGACCTTCAATATACTCAGCCCCTCCATATTAGACCCTCAATATACTCAGACCCTCCATATTAGACCCTCTATATACTTAGACCCTCCATATACTCAGACCCTCCATTTTAGACCATTTTTTGAATACTCATGACAACCTCCATATTAGACCCTGGATATACTCAGACCCTCTATATTAGACCCTCAATATACTCAGACCCTCCATATTAGACCCTCTATATAATTCAACCCTCGATATACTCAGACCCTCCATATTAAACCCTCCACATACTCAGACCATCCATATACTCAGACCCTCAATATACTCAGACCCTCCATATAAGACCCTCAATATACTCAGAACCTCCATATTAGACCTTCAATATACTCAGACCCTCCATATTAGACCCTCCACATACTCAAAACCTCCATATTAGACCCTCAACATATTCAGACCTTCCATATTAGACCCTCAATATACTCAGACCCTCCATATTAGACCCTCAATATACTCAGACATTCCACATTAGACCATCAATATACTCAGACCCTCCATATTAGACTATCGATATACTCAGGCCCTCCATATTCGACCCTCTATATACTTAGACCCTCCATATACTCAGACCCTCCATTTTAGACCATTTTTTGAATACTCATGACAACCTCCATATTAGACCCTGGATATACTCAGACCCTCCATATTAGACCTTTAATATACTCAGACCCTCCATATTAGACCCTCAATATACTCAGACCCTCCATATTAGACCCTCTATATAATTCGACCCTCGATATACTCAGACCCTCCATATTAAGCCCTCCACATACTCAGACCCTCCATATTAGACCCTCACCATACTCAGACCATCCATATACTCAGACCCTCAATATACTCAGACACCTCCATATTAGACCCTCAATATACTCAGAACCTCCATATTAGACCCTCTATATAATCAGACCCTCAATATTATACCATCCATATACTCAGACCCTCCATATTAGACACTCCATATACTCAGACCCTCCATATTAGACCCTCACTTTTCTCAGACCCTCCATATTAGACCCTAAATATTCCCAGACACTCCATATTAGACCCCCCATATACTCAGACCCTCCATATTAGACACACCATATACTCAGACCTGACATATTAGACCCTCAATATACTCAGACCCTCCATATTAGACCCTCGATATACTCAGACCCTCCATATTAGACCCTCCACATACTCAGACCCCCCCATATTAGACACTCAACATACTCAGACCCTCCATATTAGACCCTCAACATATTCAGACCTTCCATATTAGACCTTCAATATACTCAGCCCCTCCATATTAGACCCTCAATATACTCAGACCCTCCATATTAGACCCTCTATATACTTAGACCCTCCATATACTCAGACCCTCCATTTTAGACCATTTTTTGAATAGTCATGACAACCTCCATATTAGACCCTGGATATACTCAGACCCTCTATATTAGACCCTCAATATACTCAGACCCTCCATATTAGACCCTCTATATAATTCAACCCTCGATATACTCAGACCCTCCATATTAAACCCTCCACATACTCAGACCCTCCATATTAGACCCTCACCATACTCAGACCATCCATATACTCAGACCCTCAATATACTCAGACCCTCCATATTAGACCCTCAATATACTCAGAACCTCCATATTAGAGCTTCAATATACTCAGACCCTCCATATTAGACCCTCCACATACTCAAAACCTCCATATTAGACGCTCAACATATTCAGACCTTCCATATTAGACCCTCAATATACTCAGACCCTCCATATTAGACCCTCAATATACTCAGACATTCCACATTAGACCATCAATATACTCAGACCCTCCATATTAGACTATCGATATACTCAGACCCTCCATATTAGACCCTCAATATACACAGACCCTCCATATTAGACCCTCTATATAATTCGACCCTCGATATACTCAGACCTTCCATATTAGACCCTCCACATACTCAAACCCTCCATATTAGACACTCAACATATTCAGACCTTCCATATTAGACCCTCTATATACTCAGACCCTCCATATTAGACCCTCTATATAATCAGACCCTCAATATTATACCATCC
This sequence comes from Oncorhynchus kisutch, assembly GCF_002021735.2. Taxonomy (NCBI): domain Eukaryota; kingdom Metazoa; phylum Chordata; class Actinopteri; order Salmoniformes; family Salmonidae; genus Oncorhynchus; species Oncorhynchus kisutch. The sequence continues at coordinate 6,112 of NW_022263745.1, forward strand.
ATATACTCAGACCCTCCACATTAGACCCTCCATATACTCAGACCCTCCATATTAGACCCTCAATATACTCAGACCCTCCATATTAGACCCTCTATATACTCAGACCCTCCATATTAGACCCTCTATATAATCAGACCCTCAATATTATACCATCCTTTTTTTCAGACCCTCCATATTAGACCCTCAATATACTCAGACCCTCCATATTAGACCCTCGACATACTCAGACATCCCACATTAGACCATCAATATACTCAGACCCTCCATATTAGACCCTCAATATACTCAGACCCTCCATATTAGACCCTCAATATACTCAGACCCTCCATATTAGACCCTCAACATATTCAGACCCTCCATATTAGACACACCATATACTCAGACCTGACATATTAGACCCTCTGTATACTCAGACCCTCCATATTAGACCCTCAATAAACTCAGACCCTCCATATTAGACCCTCCACATACTCAGACCCTCCATATTAGACACTCAATATACTCAGAACCTCCATATTAGACCATCAATATACTCAGACCCTCCATATTAGACCCTCCATGTACTCAGGACCTCCATATTAGACCCTCAATATACTCAGAACCTCCATATTAGACCATCAATATACTCAGACCCTCCATATTAGACCCTCCATATAGTCAGACCCCCCATATTAGACCCTCAATATACTCAGACCCTCAACATATTCAGACCTTCCATATTAGACCCTAAATATTCCCAGACACTCCATATTAGACCCCCCATATACTCAGACCCTCCATATTAGACACACCATATACTCAGACCTGACATATTAGACCCTCAATATACTCAGATCCTCCATATTAGACCCTCGATATACTCAGACCCTCCATATTAGACCCTCCACATACTCAGACCCCCCATATTAGACACTCAACATACTCAGACCTTCCATATTAGACCTTCAATATACTCAGACCCTCCAGATTAGACCCTCCATATACTCAGACCCTCCATATTAGACCCTCCATATAGTCAGACCCCCCATATTAGACCCTCAATATACTCAGACCCTCAACATATTCAGACCTTCCATATTAGACCCTCAATATACTCAGACCCTCCATATTAGAAACACCATATACTCAGACCTGACATATTAGACCCTCTATATACTCAGACCCTCCATATTAGACCCTCTATATACTCAGACCCTCCATATTAGACCCTCAATATACTCAGACCCTCCATATTAGACCCTCGACATACTCAGACATCCCACATTAGACCATCAATATACTCAGACCCTCCATATTAGACCCTCAAAATATTCAGACCCTCCATATTAGACCCTCAACATATTCAGACCTTCCATATTAGACCCTCAATATACTCAGACCCTCCATATTAGACCCTCAATATACTCAGACCCTCCATATTAGACCCTCTATATACTCAGACCCTCCATATTAGACCCTCTATATACTTAGACCCTCCATATTAGACCCTCAATATACTCAGACCCTCCATATTAGACCCTCTATATACTCAGACCCTCCATATTAGACCCTCGATATACTCAGACCCTCCATATTAGACCCTCAATATACTCAGACCCTCCATATTAGACCCTCAATATACTCCGACCCTCCATATTAGACCCTCTATATAATCAGACCCTCAATATTATACCATCCATATACTCAGACCCTCCATATTAGACACTCCATATACTCAGACCCTCCATATTAGACCCTCACTTTTCTCAGACCCTCCATATTAGACCCTAAATATTCCCAGACACTCCATATTAGACCCCCCATATACTCAGACCCTCCATATTAGACACACCATATACTCAGACCTGACATATTAGACCCTCAATATACTCAGATCCTCCATATTAGACCCTCGATATACTCAGACCCTCCATATTAGACCCTCCACATACTCAGACCCCCCATATTAGACACTCAACATACTCAGACCTTCCATATTAGACCTTCAATATACTCAGACCCTCCAGATTAGACCCTCCATATACTCAGACCCTCCATATTAGACCCTCCATATAGTCAGACCCCCCATATTAGACCCTCAATATACTCAGACCCTCAACATATTCAGACCTTCCATATTAGACCCTCAATATACTCAGACCCTCCATATTAGAAACACCATATACTCAGACCTGACATATTAGACCCTCTATATACTCAGACCCTCCATATTAGACCCTCTATATACTCAGACCCTCCATATTAGACCCTCAATATACTCAGACCCTCCATATTAGACCCTCGACATACTCAGACATCCCACATTAGACCATCAATATACTCAGACCCTCCATATTAGACCCTCAAAATATTCAGACCCTCCATATTAGACCCTCAACATATTCAGACCTTCCATATTAGACCCTCAATATACTCAGACCCTCCATATTAGACCCTCAATATACTCAGACCCTCCATATTAGACCCTCTATATACTCAGACCCTCCATATTAGACCCTCTATATACTTAGACCCTCCATATTAGACCCTCAATATACTCAGACCCTCCATATTAGACCCTCTATATACTCAGACCCTCCATATTAGACCCTCGATATACTCAGACCCTCCATATTAGACCCTCAATATACTCAGACCCTCCATATTAGACCCACAATATACTCCGACCCTCCATATTAGACCCTCTATATAATCAGACCCTCAATATTATACCATCCATATACTCAGACCCTCCATATTAGACCCTCAACATATTCAGACCTTCCATATTAGACCCTCCACATACTCAGACCATCCATATTAGACACTCAATATACTCAGAACCTCCATATTAGACCATCAATATACTCAGACCCTCCATATTAGACCCTCCATGTACTCAGGACCTCCATATTAGACCCTCAATATACTCAGAACCTCCATATTAGACCATCAATATACTCAGACCCTCCATATTAGACCCTCCATATAGTCAGACCCCCCATATTAGACCCTCAATATACTCAGACCCTCAACATATTCAGACCTTCCATATTAGACCCTCAATATACTCAGACCCTCCATATTAGAAACACCATATACTCAGACCTGACATATTAGACCCTCTATATACTCAGACCCTCCATATTAGACCCTCTATATACTCCGACCCTCCATATTAGACCCTCAATATACTCAGACCCTCCATATTAGACCCTCGACATACTCAGACATCCCACATTAGACCATCAATATACTCAGACCCTCCATATTAGACCCTCAAAATATTCAGACCCTCCATATTAGACCCTCAACATATTCAGACCTTCCATATTAGACCCTCAATATACTCAGACCCTCCATATTAGACCCTCAATATACTCAGACCCTCCATATTAGACCCTCTATATACTCAGACCCTCCATATTAAACCCTCTATATACTTAGACCCTCCATATTAGACCCTCAATATACTCAGACCCTCCATATTAGACCCTCTATATACTCAGACCCTCCATATTAGACCCTCAATATACTCAGACCCTCCATATTAGACCCTCAATATACTCCGACCCTCCATATTAGACCCTCTATATAATCAGACCCTCAATATTATACCATCCATATACTCAGACCCTCCATATTAGACACTCCATATACTCAGACCCTCCATCTAGACCCTCACTTTTCTCAGACCCTCCATATTAGACCCTAAATATTCCCAGACACTCCATATTAGACCCCCCATATACTCAGACCCTCCATATTAGACACACCATATACTCAGACCTGACATATTAGACCCTCAATATACTCAGATCCTCCATATTAGACCCTCGATATACTCAGACCCTCCATATTAGACCCTCCACATACTCAGACCCCCCCATATTAGACACTCAACATACTCAGACCTTCCATATTAGACCTTCAATATACTCAGACCCTCCAGATTAGACCCTCCATATACTCAGACCCTCCATATTAGACCCTCCATATAGTCACACCCCCCATATTAGACCCTCAATATACTCAGACCCTCAACATATTCAGACCTTCCATATTAGACCCTCAATATACTCAGACCCTCCATATTAGAAACACCATATACTCAGACCTGACATATTAGACCCTCTATATACTCAGACCCTCCATATTAGACCCTCTATATACTCAGACCCTCCATATTAGACCCTCAATATACTCAGACCCTCCATATTAGACCCTCGACATACTCAGACATCCCACATTAGACCATCAATATACTCAGACCCTCCATATTAGACCCTCAAAATATTCAGACCCTCCATATTAGACCCTCAACATATTCAGACCTTCCATATTAGACCCTCAATATACTCAGACCCTCCATATTAGACCCTCAATATACTCAGACCCTCCATATTAGACCCTCTATATACTCAGACCCTCCATATTAGACCCTCTATATACTTAGACCCTCCATATTAGACCCTCAATATACTCGGACCCTCCATATTAGACCCTCTATATACTCAGACCCTCCATATTAGACCCTCGATATACTCAGACCCTCCATATTAGACCCTCAATATACTCAGACCCTCCATATTAGACCCTCAATATACTCCGACCCTCCATATTAGACCCTCTATATAATCAGACCCTCAATATTATACCATCCATATACTCAGACCCTCCATATTAGACACTCCATATACTCAGACCCTCCATATTAGACCCTCACTTTTCTCAGACCCTCCATATTAGACCCTAAATATTCCCAGACACTCCATATTAGACCCCCCATATACTCAGACCCTCCATATTAGACACACCATATACTCAGACCTGACATATTAGACCCTCAATATACTCAGATCCTCCATATTAGACCCTCGATATACTCAGACCCTCCATATTAGACCCTCCACATACTCAGACCCCCCATATTAGACACTCAACATACTCAGACCCTCCATATTAGACCCTCAATATACTCAGACCCTCCATATTAGACCCTCTATATACTCAGACCCTCCATATTAGACCCTCTATATACTTAGACCCTCCATATTAGACCCTCAATATACTCAGACCCTCCATATTAGACCCTCTATATACTCAGACCCTCCATATTAGACCCTAAATATTCCCAGACACTCCATATTAGACCCCCCATATACTCAGACCCTCCATATTAGACACACCATATACTCAGACCTGACATATTAGACCCTCAATATACTCAGATTCTCCATATTAGACCCTCGATATACTCAGACCCTCCATATTAGACCCTCCACATACTCAGACCCCCCATATTAGACACTCAACATACTCAGACCTTCCATATTAGACCTTCAATATACTCAGACCCTCCAGATTAGACCCTCAATATACTCAGGCCCTCCATATTAGACCCTCTATGTACTTAGACCCTCCATATACTCAGACCCTCCATTTTAGACCATTTTTTGAATACTCATGACAACCTCCATATTAGACCCTGGATATACTCAGACCCTCCATATTAGACCTTTAATATACTCAGACCCTCCATATTAGACCCTCAATATACTCAGACCCTCCATATTAGACCCTCTATATAATTCGACCCTCGATATACTCAGACCCTCCATATTAAGCCCTCCACATACTCAGACCCTCCATATTAGACCCTCACCATACTCAGACCATCCATATACTCAGACCCTCAATATACTCAGACACCTCCATATTAGACCCTCAATATACTCAGAACCTCCATATTAGACCATCAATATACTCAGACCCTCCATATTAGACCCTCTATATACTCCGACCCTCCATATTAGACCCTCTATATAATCAGACCCTCAATATTATACCATCCATATACTCAGACCCTCCATATTAGACACTCCATATACTCAGACCCTCCATATTAGACCCTCACTTTTCTCAGACCCTCCATATTAGACCCTAAATATTCCCAGACACTCCATATTAGACCCCCCATATACTCAGACCCTCCATATTAGACACACCATATACTCAGACCTGACATATTAGACCCTCAATATACTCAGACCCTCCATATTAGACCCTCGATATACTCAGACCCTCCATATTAGACCCTCCACATACTCAGACCCCCCATATTAGACACTCAACATACTCAGACCCTCCATATTAGACCCTCAACATATTCAGACCTTCCATATTAGACCTTCAATATACTCAGCCCCTCCATATTAGACCCTCAATATACTCAGACCCTCCATATTAGACCCTCTATATACTTAGACCCTCCATATACTCAGACCCTCCATTTTAGACAATTTTTTGAATAGTCATGACAACCTCCATATTAGACCCTGGATATACTCAGACCCTCTATATTAGACCCTCAATATACTCAGACCCTCCATATTAGACCCTCTATATAATTCAACCCTCGATATACTCAGACCCTCCATATTAAACCCTCCACATACTCAGACCCTCCATATTAGACCCTCACCATACTCAGACCATCCATATACTCAGACCCTCAATATACTCAGACCCTCCATATTAGACCCTCAATATACTCAGAACCTCCATATTAGAGCTTCAATATACTCAGACCCTCCATATTAGACCCTCCACATACTCAAAACCTCCATATTAGACGCTCAACATATTCAGACCTTCCATATTAGACCCTCAATATACTCAGACCCTCCATATTAGACCCTCAATATACTCAGACATTCCACATTAGACCATCAATATACTCAGACCCTCCATATTAGACTATCGATATACTCAGACCCTCCATATTAGACCCTCAATATACACAGACCCTCCATATTAGACCCTCTATATAATTCGACCCTCGATATACTCAGACCTTCCATATTAGACCCTCCACATACTCAAACCCTCCATATTAGACACTCAACATATTCAGACCTTCCATATTAGAGCCTCTATATACTCAGACCCTCCATATTAGACCCTCTATATAATCAGACCCTCAATATTATACCATCCATATACTCAGACCCTCCATATTAGACCCTCCATATACTCAGACCCTCCATATTAGACCCTCAATATACTCAGACCCTCCATATTAGACCCTCTATATACTCAGACCCTCCATATTAGACCCTCTATATAATCAGACCCTCAATATTATACCATCCTTTTTTTCAGACCCTCCATATTAGACCCTCAATATACTCAGACCCTCCATATTAGACCCTCAACATATTCAGACCCTCCATATTAGACACACCATATACTCAGACCTGACATATTAGAACCTCTGTATACTCAGACCCTCCATATTAGACCCTCAATAAACTCAGACCCTCCATATTAGACCCTCCACATACTCAGACCCTCCATATTAGACACTCAATATACTCAGAACCTCCATATTAGACCATCAATATACTCAGACCCTCCATATTAGACCCTCCATGTACTCAGGACCTCCATATTAGACCCTCAATATACTCAGAACCTCCATATTAGACCATCAATATACTCAGACCCTCCATATTAGACCCTCCACATACTCAGACCCTCCATATTAGACACTCAACATACTCAGACCCTCCATATTAGACCCTCAATATATTCAGACATTCCATAATAGACCCTCAATATACTCAGACCTTCCATATTAGACCCTCAATATACTCAGACCATCCATATACTCAGACCCTCAATATACTTAGACCCTCCATATTAGACCCTCCATGTACTCAGGACCTCCATATTAGACCCTCAATATACTCAGAACCTCCATATTAGACCATCAATATACTCAGACCCTCCATATTAGACCCTCGATATACTCAGACCATCCATATTAGACCCTCAACATATTCAGACCTTCCATACCTTCCAAAACCTAGGTCTCCAAGGTGGCATAGCAGTTCAGACGTCTTTTGTCCTCGTCTTGTCGTGTCCTGTATATATATATATTTACAACTTTTTCACATACATTTTATTTTTATTTTCCATCAACTCATCTTCAAAACACTCTCCTGCAACCCGCCTCACCAATGTATATTTATAAAAAGTATTATTTACCTCAGATCTGTAATCCTCCAAGAAGCTAGCCAGAAACTCCAAGAAGCTAGCCTGAAACTAGCCAGAAGCTAATCCAGAAGCTAGTTCAGAAGCTAGTTAGCTCCTTTACTGGCAAATCGTTAATATTCAGCTAACCACGGTTTGTGGTCATCAGCTATCCTTTAGCTCGAAAATCTATCGCCAGTTCTGTACGGCGCAGCGCGGCTCGGAACGGAACATACCGGACCAATTTTTCTCTCCATGTCCCTGGACATTCATACCCGGATCTCACAGCTAGCTAGCTGCTATCCGTGTGACCATCGGCCTTCGTCGATTCCGGAGCAAACATCAATTATTCCGGAGCTAGCAAGCTCCGTCAATCACTCCTGAGTTCCATCAATCACACCTGGGCTGCAGTCACCTATCCGGACCCGTTTTACTGCCTTCGCGGAGCCCCACCGGGCCTTCACAACTGGACTGCCGACGTTATCTACCCGAAGGAGTTATTCGGCCGGCTCCTCCGTCGCGACGTTACCTGAACGCCCATCTGCGGCCTGCTAACCGTTAGCTGTCTTACCGGCTGCTATCTGAATAGACAATCGGACAATTTTTTATTATTATTTTTTTTAAATTATTTTTAAAATTATTATTATTATCTTTTCTTCTTGGGCCTCTATAACTATATCTATTGTTTTTATTTTTGTTGTTGTTGTGTGATTTGGATTAATCCCCTCTACCACACGGAACCCCACTAATCTACTGACGGAACGTAAGGGGTGGCTAACAGACCTCCATCCTATGCTAGCTTGCTACCGATGCCCTGGCTAGCTGTCTAAATCACCAACCAACCTCTCCACTCACCGGACCCTTTTGATCACTCGACTAAGCATGCCTATCCTTAATGTCAATATGTCTTGTCCATTTCTGTTCTGGTTAGTGTTTATTGGCTTATTTCACTGTAGAGCCTCTAGTCCTGCTCACTATACCTTATCCAACCTATTAGTTCCACCACCCACACATGCAATGACATCTCCTGGTTTCAACGATGTTTCTAGAGACAATATCTCTCTCTTCATCACTCAATACCTAGGTTTACCTCCACTGTATTCACATCCTACCATACATTTGTCTGTACATTATACCTTGATGCTATTTTATCGCCCCCAGAAACCTCCTTTTACTCTATGTTCCAGACGTTCTAGACGACCAATTCTCATAGCTTTTAGCCGTACCCTTATTCTACTCCTCCTATGTTCCTCTGGCGATGTAGAGGTGAATCCAGGCCCTGCAGTGCCTAGCTCCACTCCTATTCCCCAGGCGCTCTCTTTTGACGACTTCTGTAACCGTAATAGCCTTGGTTTCATGCATGTTAACATTAGAAGCCTCCTCCCTAAGTTTGTTCTATTCACTGCTTTAGCACACTCTGCCAACCCGGATGTTCTAGCTGTGTCTGAATCCTGGCTTAGGAAGACCACCAAAAATTCTGAAGTTTTAATTCCAAACTACAACATTTTCAGACAAGATAGAACTGCCAAAGGGGGCGGTGTTGCAATCTACTGCAAAGATAGCCTGCAGAGTTCTGTCCTACTATCCAGGTCTGTACCCAAACAATTTGAACTTCTACTTTTAAAAATCCACCTCTCTAAAAACAAGTCTCTCACCGTTGCCGCCTGCTATAGACCACCCTCTGCCCCCAGCTGTGCTCTGGACACCATATGTGAACTGATTGCCCCCCATCTATCTTCAGAGTTCGTGCTGCTAGGCGACCTAAACTGGAACATGCTTAACACCCCAGCCATCCTACAATCTAAACTTGATGCCCTCAATCTCACACAAATAATCAATGAACCTACCAGGTACCTCCCCAAAACCTTAAACACGGGCACCCTCATAGATATCATCCTAACCAACTTCCCCTCTAAATACACCTCTGCTGTCTTCAACCAAGATCTCAGCGATCACTGCCTCATTGCCTGCATCCGTAATGGGTCAGCGGTCAAACGACCTCCACTCATCACTGTAAAACGCTCCCTGAAACACTTCTGCGAGCAGGCCTTTCTAATCGACCTGGCCGGGGTATCCTGGAAGGATATTGATCTCATCCCGTCAGTAGAGGATGCCTGGATATTTTTTAAAAATGCCTTCCTAACCATCTTAAATAAACATGCCCCATTCAAGAAATTTAGAACCAGGAACAGATATAGCCCTTGGTTCTCCCCAGACCTGACTGCCCTTAACCAACACAAAAACATCCTATGGCGTTCTGCATTAGCATCGAACAGCCCCCGTGATATGCAGCTGTTCAGGGAAGCTAGAAATCATTATACACAGGCAGTTAGAAAAGCCAAGGCTAGCTTTTTCAAGCAGAAATTTGCTTCCTGCAACACTAACTCAAAAAAGTTCTGGGACACTGTAAAGTCCATGGAGAATAAGAACACCTCCTCCCAGCTGCCCACTGCACTGAAGATAGGAAACACTGTCACCACTGATAAATCCACCATAATTGAGAATTTCAATAAGCATTTTTCTACGGCTGGCCATGCTTTCCACCTGGCTACTCCTACCCCGGACAACAGCACTGCACCCCCAACAGCAACTCGCCCAAGCCTTCCCCATTTCTCCTTCTCCCAAATCCATTCAGCTGATGTTCTGAAAGAGCTGCAAAATCTGGACCCCTACAAATCAGCCGGGCTAGACAATCTGGACCCTTTCTTTCTAAAATTATCTGCCGAAATTGTTGCCACCCCTATTACTAGCCTGTTCAACCTCTCTTTCGTGTCGTCTGAGATTCCCAAAGATTGGAAAGCAGCTGCGGTCATCCCCCTCTTCAAAGGGGGGGACACTCTTGACCCAAACTGCTACAGACCTATATCTATCCTACCGTGCCTTTCTAAGGTCTTCGAAAGCCAAGTCAACAAACAGATTACCGACCATTTCGAATCTCACCATACCTTCTCTGCTATGCAATCTGGTTTCAGAGCTGGTCATGGGTGCACCTCAGCCACGCTCAAGGTCCTAAACGATATCTTAACCGCCATCGATAAGAAACATTACTGTGCAGCCGTATTCATTGATCTGGCCAAGGCTTTCGACTCTGTCAATCACCATATCCTCATCGGCAGACTCGACAGCCTTGGTTTCTCAAATGATTGCCTCGCCTGGTTCACCAACTACTTCTCTGATAGAGTTCAGTGTGTCAAGTCGGAGGGTCTGCTGTCCGGACCTCTGGCAGTCTCTATGGGGGTGCCACAGGGTTCAATTCTTGGACCGACTCTCTTCTCTGTATACATCAATGAGGTCGCTCTTGCTGCTGGTGAGTCCCTGATCCACCTCTACGCAGACGACACCATTCTGTATACTTCCGGCCCTTCTTTGGACACTGTGTTAACAACCCTCCAGGCAAGCTTCAATGCCATACAACTCTCCTTCCGTGGCCTCCAATTGCTCTTAAATACAAGTAAAACTAAATGCATGCTCTTCAACCGATCGCTACCTGCACCTACCCGCCTGTCCAACATCACTACTCTGGACGGCTCTGACTTAGAATACGTGGACAACTACAAATACTTAGGTGTCTGGTTAGACTGTAAACTCTCCTTCCAGACCCATATCAAACATCTCCAATCCAAAGTTAAATCTAGAATTGGCTTCCTATTTCGCAACAAAGCATCCTTCACTCATGCTGCCAAACATACCCTTGTAAAACTGACCATCCTACCAATCCTCGACTTTGGCGATGTCATTTACAAAATAGCCTCAAATACCCTACTCAACAAATTGGATGCAGTCTATCACAGTGCAATCCGTTTTATCACCAAAGCCCCATATACTACCCACCATTGCGACCTGTACGCTCTCGTTGGCTGGCCCTCGCTTCATACTCGTCGCCAAACCCACTGGCTCCATGTCATCTACAAGACCCTGCTAGGTAAAGTCCCCCCTTATCTCAGCTCGCTGGTCACCATAGCATCTCCCACCTGTAGCACACGCTCCAGCAGGTATATCTCTCTAGTCACCCCCAAGACCAATTCTTTCTTTGGCCGCCTCTCCTTCCAGTTCTCTGCTGCCAATGACTGGAACGAACTACAAAAATCTCTGAAACTGGAAACACTTATCTCCCTCACTAGCTTTAAGCACCAACTGTCAGAGCAGCTCACAGATTACTGCACCTGTACATAGCCCACCTATAATTTAGCCCAAACAACTACCTCTTTCCCAACTGTATTTAATTTGTATTTATTTATTTATTTTGCTCCTTTGCACCCCATTATTTTTTTATTTCTACTTTGCACATTCTTCCATTGCAAAACTACCATTCCAGTATTTTACTTGCTATATTGTATTTACTTTGCCATCATGGCCTTTTTTTGCCTTTACCTCCCTTCTCACCTCATTTGCTCACATTGTATATAGACTTGTTTATACTGCATTATTGACTGTATGTTTGTTTTTACTCCATGTGTAACTCTGTGTCGTTTTATCTGTCGAACTGCTTTGCTTTATCTTGGCCAGGTCGCAATTGTAAATGAGAACTTGTTCTCAACTTGCCTACCTGGTTAAATAAAGGTAAAATAAAATAAATAAATAAATATTAGACCCTCAATATACTCAGACCCTCCATATTAGACCCTCAATACACTCAGACCCTCCATATTAGACCCTCTATATACTTAGACCCTCCATATACTCAGACCCTCCATTTTAGACCATCCAAATGCTCAAGACCCTCCATATTAGACCCTCGATATACTCAGACCCTCCATATTAGACCATCAATATACTCAGACCCTCCATATTAGACCCTCAATATACTCAGACCCTCCATATTAGACCCTCTATATAATTCGTCCCTCGATATACTCAGACCTTCCATTTTAGACCCTCCACATACTCAAACCCTCCATATTAGACACTCAACATATTCAGACCTTCCATATTAGACCCTCTATATACTCAGACCCTCCATATTAGACCCTCTATATAATCAGACCCTCAATATTATACCATCCATATACTCAGACCCTCCATATTAGACACTCAATATACTCAGACCCTCCATATTAGACCCTCTATTTAGTCAGACACTCCATATTAGACCCTCCACATTAGAACATCCATATTAGAACCTCCATATTATACCCTCCATATTAGAACTCCATATACTCAGACCCTCCATATACTCAATATAGGTGTCCCACACAATATAGGTGTGGGACATCCAAGATGGCGTAGCAGTAAGTCGTCCTGTCGTGTCGTGTCCCTGTATATTTTGTTTATATTTTGTTTATTTTTCGTTTTTTTACATATTTTTCGTTTTTTACATAGCTATCCCTTTAAAAACATTTTGCTAAACCTAAGCTTCCAAATACGCTGGATCTTCACAACTAGCTATCTAGCTAAACTGCAACCCTGGATGATTACCCCTGGCTAGCGTTTCCACCCACTTAGCTTGAAGCTAGCCCGGCCTGCGCTACCACCGTAGCATACTCCTGAGCTACAATACCCGGGCCCACGACCGGTCTATCGATGTCACCGCATGAAGAGGAATAAACAGACTCACCCCATCGCGACGTCCCCCAAAGGCTAACTCTCTAGCCCTCGCTATCTCCCTGCTTGCTAATTCGGCCTGCTAACTGCTAGCTTGTCCAGCTCCGGTCCGCTAACTGCTACCTTGTCTAGCCCGGGCCTACAAACTGTTAGCTTGTTAGCACAGGCCTGCTAACCGCCTGAATCGCCGCGTCCCAAACGCCCACCGGACCCATATTTACTTTCTATCTCTTTTGACTTTTAATTTGTTTATACCTTCCGGAAACCTGCCTCACCCAATGTGATACGGAATCGCTATTATTTTTTATTTATTTTTAGAACACACTCAAGAACCTCCAGAAGCTAACCAGCTAACTAGCTACAAGCTATTTAGTCATTGTTCGTTTTTTTAACCTGGATAACACTCGCCAGTCCAGCTTCCCTTCCCCATCCACCGCTGCCCCCTGGACACTGATCTCTTGGCTACATAGCTGATGCACGCTGGACTGTCCATAAATCACGGTACTCCATTCTGCTTGTTTGTTTTATCAAATCAAATCAAATCAAATTTATTTATATAGCCCTTCGTACATCAGCTGATATCTCAAAGTGCTGTACAGAAACCCAGCCTAAAACCCCAAACAGCAAGCAATGCAGGTGGAGAAGCACGGTGGCTAGGAAAAACTCCCTAGAAAGGCCAATACCTAGGAAGAAACCTAGAGAGGAACCAGGCTATGTGGGGTGGCCAGTCCTCTTCTGGCTGTGCCGGGTGGAGATTATAACAGAACATGGTCAAGATGTTCAATGTTCATAAATGACCAGCATGGTCGAATAATAATAAGGCAGAACAGTTGAAACTAGAGCAGCAGCACAGTCAGGTGGAAGTTGAAACTGGAGCAGCAGCATGGCCAGGTAGACTGGGGACAGCAAGGAGTCATCATGTCAGGTAGTCCTGGGGCATGGTCCTAGGGCTCAGGTCAGTTGAAACTGGAACAGCAGCATGGCCAGGTGGACTGGGGACAGCAAGGAGTCATCATGTCAGGTAGTCCTGGGGCATGGTCCTAGGGCTCAGGTCCTCCGAGAGAGAGAAAGAAAGAGAGAAGGAGAGAATTAGAGAACGCACACTTAGATTCACACAGGACACCGAATAGGACAGGAGAAGTACTCCAGATATAACAAACTGACCCCAGCCCCCCGACACATAAACTACTGCAGCATAAATACTGGAGGCTGAGACAGGAGGGGTCAGGAGACACTGTGGCCCCATCCGAGGACACCCCCGGACAGGGCCAAACAGGAAGGATATAACCCCACCCACTTTGCCAAAGCACAGCCCCCACACCACTAGAGGGATATCTTCAACCACCAACCTACCATCCCGAGACAAGGCTGAGTATAGCCCACAAAGATCTCCGCCACGGCACAACCCAAGGGGGGGGGGGGGGGGGGGGGCGCCAACCCAGACAGGATGACCACAACAGTGAATCAACCCACTCAGGTGACGCACCCCCTCCAGGGACGGCATGAGAGAGCCCCTGTAATAGAGGAGGTTAGAGGCAGAGAATCCCAGTGGAAAGAGGGGAACCGGCCAGGCAGAGACAGCAAGGGCGGTTTTATCTGTTGGCCCCGTTGCCTAGTCTACGCCATTTTACCTGCTGTTGTTGTGCTAGCTGATTAGCTGTTGTCTCACCTACTGTTTTAGCTAGCTTTCCCAATTCAACACCTGTGATTACTGTATGCCTCGCTGTATGTCTCTCTCAAATGTCAATATGCCTTGTATACTGTTGTTCAGGTTAGTTATCATTGTTTTAGTTCACAATGGAGCCCCTAGTTCCACTCTTCATACCCCTGATAACTCCTTTGTCCCACCTCCCACACATGCGGTGACCTCACCCATTACTACCAGCATGTCCAGAGATACAACCTCTCTCATCATCACCCAGTGCCTGGGCTTACCTCCGCTGTACCCGCACCCCACCATACCCCTGTCTGCGCATTATGCCCTGAATATATTCTACCATGCCCAGAAACCTGCTCCTCTTATTCTCTGTCCCCAACGCTCTAGGCGACCAGTTTTGATAGCCTTTAGCCGCACCCTCATACTACTCCTTCTCTGTTCCGCGGGTGATGTGGAGGTAAACCCAGGCCCTGCATGTCCCCAGGCACCCTCATTTGTTGACTTCTGTGTTCGAAAAAGCCTTGGTTTCATGCATGTCAACATCAGAAGCCTCCTCCCTAAGTTTGTCTTACTCACTGCTTTAGCACACTCTGCTAACCCTGATGTCCTTGCTGTGTCTGAATCCTGGCTCAGGAAGGCCACCAAAAATTCAGAGATTTCCATACCCAACTATAACATCTTCCGTCAAGATAGAACTGCCAAAGGGGGAGGAGTTGCAGTTTACTGCAGAGATGGCCTGCAAAGTAATGTCATACTTTCCAGGTCCATACCCAAACAGTTCGAACTACTAATTTTGAAAATTACTCTCTCCAGAAATAAGTCTCTCACGGTTGCCGCCTGCTACCGACCCCCCTCAGCTCCCAGCTGTGCCCTGGACACCATTTGTGAATTGATCGCCCCCCATCTAGCTTCAGAGTTTGTTCTGTTAGGTGACCTAAACTGGGATATGCTTAACACCCCGCCAGTCCTACAATCTAAGCTAGATGCCCTCAATCTCACACAAATCATCAAGGAACCCACCAGGTACAACCCTAACTCTGTAAACAAGGGCACCCTCATAGACGTCATCCTGACCAACTGGCCCTCCAAATACACCTCCGCTGTCTTCAACCAGGATCTCAGCGATCACTGCCTCATTGCCTGTATCCGCTACGGAGCCGCAGTCAAACGACCACCCCTCATCACTGTCAAACGCTCCCTAAAACACTTCTGTGAGCAGGCCTTTCTAATCGACCTGGCCCGGGTATCCTGGAAGGACATTGACCTCATCCCGTCAGTTGAGGATGCCTGGTCATTCTTTAAAAGTAACTTCCTCACCATTTTAGATAAGCATGCTCCGTTCAAAAAATGCAGAACTAAGAACAGATACAGCCCTTGGTTCACCCCAGACCTGACTGCCCTCGACCAGCACAAAAACATCCTGTGGCGGACTGCAATAGCATCGAATAGTCCCCGTGATATGCAACTGTTCAGGGAAGTCCGGAACCAATACACGCAGTCAGTCAGGAAAGCTAAGGCCAGCTTCTTCAGGCAGAAGTTTGCATCCTGTAGCTCCAACTCCAAAAAGTTCTGGGACACTGTGAAGTCCATGGAGAACAAGAGCACCTCCTCCCAGCTGCCCACTGCACTGAGGCTAGGTAACACGGTCACCACTGATAAATCCATGATTATCGAAAACTTCAATAAGCATTTCTCAACGGCTGGCCATGCCTTCCGCCTGGCTACTTCAACCTCGGCCAACAGCTCCGCCCCCCCCGCAGCTCCTCGCCCAAGCCTCTCCAGGTTCTCCTTTACCCAAATCCAGATAGCAGATGTTCTGAAAGAGCTGCAAAACCTGGACCCGTACAAATCAGCTGGGCTTGACAATCTGGACCCTCTATTTCTGAAACTATCTGCCACCATTGTCGCAACCCCTATTACCAGCCTGTTCAACCTCTCTTTCATCTCGTCTGAGATCCCCAAGGATTGGAAAGCTGCCGCAGTCATCCCCCTCTTCAAAGGGGGAGACACCCTGGACCCAAACTGTTATAGACCTATATCCATCCTGCCCTGCCTATCTAAGGTCTTCGAAAGCCAAGTCAACAAACAGGTCACTGACCATCTCGAATCCCACCGTACCTTCTCCGCTGTGCAATCTGGTTTCCGAGCCGGTCATGGGTGCACCTCAGCCACACTCAAGGTACTAAACGACATCATAACCGCCATCGATAAAAGACAGTACTGTGCAGCCGTCTTCATCGACCTCGCCAAGGCTTTCGACTCTGTCAATCACCATATTCTTATCGGCAGACTCAGTAGCCTCGGTTTTTCGGATGACTGCCTTGCCTGGTTCACCAATTACTTTGCAGACAGAGTTCAGTGTGTCAAATCGGAGGGCATGCTGTCCGGTCCTCTGGCAGTCTCTATGGGGGTGCCACAGGGTTCAATTCTCGGGCCGACTCTTTTCTCTGTGTATATCAATGATGTTGCTCTTGCTGCGGGCGATTCCCTGATCCACCTCTACGCAGACGACACCATTCTATATACTTTCGGCCCGTCTTTGGACACTGTGCTATCTAACCTCCAAACAAGCTTCAATGCCATACAACACTCCTTCCGTGGCCTCCAACTGCTCTTAAACGCTAGTAAAACCAAATGCATGCTTTTCAACCGGTCGCTGCCTGCACCTGCATGCCCGACTAGCATCACCACCCTGGATGGTTCCGACCTAGAATATGTGGACGTCTATAAGTACCTAGGTGTCTGGCTAGACTGCAAACTCTCCTTCCAGACTCATATCAAACATCTCCAATCGAAAATCAAATCAAGAGTCGGCTTTCTATTCCGCAACAAAGCCTCCTTCACTCAAGCCGCCAAGCTTACCCTAGTAAAACTGACTATCCTACCGATCCTCGACTTCGGCGATGTCATCTACAAAATGGCTTCCAACACTCTACTCAGCAAACTGGATGCAGTCTATCACAGTGCCATCCGTTTTGTCACTAAAGCACCTTATACTACCCACCACTGCGACTTGTATGCTCTAGTCGGCTGGCCCTCGCTACATATTCGTCGCCAGACCCACTGGCTCCAGGTCATCTACAAGTCTATGCTAGGTAAAGCTCCGCCTTATCTCAGCTCACTGGTCACGATGGCAACACCCATCCGTAGCACGCGCTCCAGCAGGTGTATCTCACTGATCATCCCTAAAGCCAACACCTCATTTGGCCGCCTTTCGTTCCAGTACTCTGCTGCCTGTGACTGGAACGAATTGCAAAAATCGCTGAAGTTGGAGACTTTCATCTCCCTCACCAACTTCAAACATCAGCTATCTGAGCAGCTAACCGATCGCTGCAGCTGTACATAGTCTATTGGTAAATAGCCCACCCTTTTCACCTACCTCATCCCCGTACTGTTTTTATTTATTTACTTTTCTGCTCTTCTGCACACCAATATCTCTACCTGTACATGACCATCTGATCTTTTATCACTCCAGTGTTAATCTGCAAAATTGTAATTATTTGCCTACCTCCTCATGCCTTTTGCACACATTGTATATAGACCCCCCCTTCGTTTTCTACTGTGTTATTGACTTGTTAATTGTTTACTCCATGTGTAACTCTTTGTTGTATGCTCACACTGCTATGCTTTATCTTGGCCAGGTCGCAGTTGCAAATGAGAACTTGTTCTCAACTAGCCTACCTGGTTAAATAAAGGTGAAATAAAATAAAAAAATAAATACTCAGATCCTCAATAAACTCAGACCCTCCATATTAGACCCTTCACATACTCAGACCCTCCATATTAGACACTCAACATACTCAGACCCTCCATATTAGACCCTCAATATATTCAGACATTCCATAATAGACCCTCAATATACTCAGACCTTCCATATTAGACCCTCAATATACTCAGACCATCCATATACTCAGACCCTCAATATACTTAGACCCTCCATATTAGACCCTCCATGTACTCAGGACCTCCATATTAGACCCTCAATATACTCAGACCATCCATATTAGACCCTCAACATATTCAGACCTTCCATATTAGACCCTCAATATACTCAGACCCTCCATATTAGACCCTCAATACACTCAGACCCTCCATATTAGACCCTCTATATACTTAGACCCTCCATATACTCAGACCCTCCATTTTAGACCATCCGAATGCTCAAGACCCTCCATATTAGACCCTCGATATACTCAGACCCTCCATATTAGACCATCAATATACTCAGACCCTCCATATTAGACCCTTAATATACTCAGACCCTCCATATTAGACCCTCTATATAATTCGACCCTCGATATACTCAGACCTTCCATTTTAGACCCTCCACATACTCAAACCCTCCATATTAGACACTCAACATATTCAGACCTTCCATATTAGACCCTCTATATACTC
This sequence comes from Oncorhynchus kisutch, assembly GCF_002021735.2. NCBI lineage: Eukaryota > Metazoa > Chordata > Actinopteri > Salmoniformes > Salmonidae > Oncorhynchus > Oncorhynchus kisutch. Next base: position 25,724 of record NW_022263745.1, read on the forward strand.
AGACCCTCCATATTAGACCCTCTATATAATCAGACCCTCAATATTATACCATCCATATACTCAGACCCTCCATATTAGACCCTCCATATACTCAGACCCTCCATATTAGACCCTCCATATACTCAGACCCTCCATATTAGACCCTCAATATATTCAGACATTCCATAATAGACCCTCAATATACTCAGACCTTCCATATTAGACCCTCAATATACTCAGACCATCCATATACTCAGACCCTCAATATACTTAGACCCTCCATATTAGACCCTCCATGTACTCAGGACCTCCATATTAGACCCTCAATATACTCAGAACCTCCATATTAGACCATCAATATACTCAGACACTCCATATTAGACCCTCAATATACTCAGCCCCTCCATATTAGACCCTCAATATACTCGGACTCTCCATATTAGACCCTCTATATAATCAGACCCTCCATATACTCAGACCCTCCATATTAGACCCTCCATATAGTCAGACCCTCCATATTAGACCCTCAATATACTCAGACCCTCCATATTAGACCCTCGACATACTCAGACATCCCACATTAGACCATCAATATACTCAGACCCTCCATATTAGACCCTCAATATACTCAGACCCTCCATATTAGACCCTCAACATATTCAGACCTTCCATATTAGACCCTCAATATACTCAGACCCTCCATATTAGACCCTCAATATACTCAGACCCTCCATATTAGACCCTCTATATACTCAAACCCTCCATATTAGACCCTCAATATACTCAGACCCTCCATATTAGACCCTCTATATACTCAGACCCTCCATATTAGACCCTCGATATACTCAGACCCTCCATATTAGACCATCAATATACTCAGACCCTCCATATTAGACCCTCAATATACTCAGACCCTCCATATTAGACCCTCTATATAATTCGACCCTCGATATACTCAGACCTTCCATATTAGACCCTCCACATACTCAAACCCTCCATATTAGACCCTCAATATACTCAGACCCTCCATAGTAGACCCTCCATGTACTTAGGACCTCCATATTAGACCCTCAATATACTCAGACCCTCCATATTAGACCCTCGACATACTCAGACATCCCACATTAGACCATCAATATACTCAGACCCTCCATATTAGACCCTCAATATACTCAGACCCTCCATATTAGACCCTCAACATATTCAGACCTTCCATATTAGACCCTCAATATATTCAGACCCTCCATATTAGACCCTCAATATACTCAGACCCTCCATATTAGACCATCAAAATATACTCAAACCCTCCATATTAGACCCTCTATATAATCAGACCCTCAATATTAGACCCTCTATATAATTCAACCCTCGATATACTCAGATCTTCCATATTAGACCCTCCACATACTCAGACCTTCCATATTAGACCCTCAATATACTCAGACCATCCATATTAGACCCTCCATGTACTCAGGACCTCCATATTAGACCCTCAATATACTCAGAACCTCCATATTAGACCATCAATATACTCAGACCCTCCATATTAGACCCTCAATATACTCAGACCCTCCATATTAGACCCTCGACATACTCAGACATCCCACATTAGACCATCAATATACTCAGACCCTCCATGTTAGACCCTCAATATACTCAGACCCTCCATATTAGACCCTCAACATATTCAGACCTTCCATATTAGACCCTCAATATACTCAGACCCTCCATATTAGACCCTCAATATACTCAGACCCTCCATATTAGACCCTCTATATACTCAGACCCTCCATATTAGACCCTCTATATACTCAGACCCTCCATATTAGACCCTCGATATACTCAGACCCTCCATATTAGACCCTCAATATACTCATACCCTCCATATTAGACCCTCAATATACTCAGACCCTCCATATTAGACCCTCTATATACTCAGACCCTCCATATTAGACCCTCGATATACTCAGACCCTCCATATTAGACCCTCAATATACTCAGACCCTCCATATTAGACACTCCATATACTCAGACCCTACATATTAGACACACCATATACTCAGACCTGACATATTAGACCCTCAATATACTCATACCCTCCATATTAGACCCTCAATATACTCAGACCCTCCATATTAGACCCTCAACATATTCAGACCTTCCATATTAGACCCTCAATATACTCAGACCCTCCATATTAGACCCTCAATATACTCAGACCCTCCATATTAGACCCTCTATATACTCAGACCCTCCATATTAGACCCTCTATATACTCAGACCCTCCATATTAGACCCTAAATATACTCAGACCCTCCATATTAGACCCTCAATATACTCATACCCTCCATATTAGACCCTCAATATACTCAGACCCTCCATATTAGACCCTCTATATACTCAGACCCTCCATATTAGACCCTCGATATACTCAGACCCTCCATATTAGACCCTCAATATACTCAGACCCTCCATATTAGACACTCCATATACTCAGACCCTACATATTAGACACACCATATACTCAGACCTGACATATTAGACCCTCAATATACTCAGACCCTCCATATTAGACCCTCGATATACTCAGACCTGACATATTAGACCCTCCACATACTCAGACCCCCCATATTAGACACTCAACATACTCAGACCTTCCATATTAGACCTTCAATATACTCAGACCGTCCATATTAGACCCTCAATATACTTAGACCCTCCATATACTCAGACCCTCCATTTTAGACCATTTTTTGAATACTCATGACAACCTCCATATTAGACCCTGGATATACTCAGACCCTCCATATTAGACCTTTAATATACTCAGACCCTCCATATTAGACCCTCAATATACTCAGACCCTCCATATTAGACCCTCTATATAATTTAACCCTCGATATACTCAGACCCTCCATATTAAGCCCTCCACATACTCAGACCCTCCATATTAGACCCTCACCATACTCAGACCATCCATATACTCAGACCCTCAATATACTCAGACCCTCCATATTAGACCCTCAATATACTCAGAACCTCCATATTAGACCATCAATATACTCCGACCCTCCATATAAGACCCTCTATATACTCAGACCCTCCATATTAGACCCTCAATATACTCAGACCCTCCATATTAGACCCTCAATATACTCAGACTCTCCATATTAGACCCTCAAAATAATAAGACCCTCCATATACTCAGACCCTCCATATTAGACCCTCCATATAGTCAGACCCTCCATATTAGACCCTCAATATACTCAGACCCTCCATATTAGACCCTCGACATACTCAGACCTTCCATATTAGACCCTCCACATACTCAAACCCTCCATATTAGACACTCAACATATTCAGACCTTCCATATTAGACCCTCTATATACTCAGACCCTCCATATTAGACCCTCTATATAATCAGACCCTCAATATTATACCATCCATATACTCAGACCCTCCATATTAGACCCTCCATATACTCAGACCCTCCATATTAGACCCTCAATATACTCAGACCCTCCATATTAGACCCTCTATATACTCAGACCCTCCATATTAGACCCTCTATATAATCAAACCCTCAATATTATACCATCCATATAGTCAGAGCCTCCATATTAGACCCTCAATATACTCAGACCCTCCATATTAGACCCTCGACATACTCAGACATCCCACATTAGACCATCAATATACTCAGACCCTCCATATTAGACCCTCAATATACTCAGACCCCCCATATTAGACCCTCAACATATTCAGACCCTCCATATTAGACACACCATATACTCAGACCTGACATATTAGACCCTCTATATACTCAGACCCTCCATATTAGACCCTCAATATACTCAGACCCTCCATATTAGACCCTCAATATACTCAGACCCTCCATATTAGACCCTCAACATATTCAGACCCTCCATATTAGACACACCATATCCTCAGACCCACCATATTAGACACTCAATATACTCAGACCTTCCATATTAGACCCTAAATATACTCAGACCATCCATATACTCAGACCCTCAATATACTCAGACCCTCCATATTAGACCCTCCATGTACTCAGGACCTCCATATTAGACCCTCAATATACTCAGAACCTCCATATTAGACCATCAATATACTCAGACCCTCCATATTAGACCCTCAATATACTCAGACCCTCCATATTAGACCCTCAATATACTCAGACTCTCCATATTAGACCCTCAAAATAATCAGACCCTCCATATACTCAGACCCTCCATATTAGACCCTCCATATAGTCAGACCCTCCATATTAGACCCTCAATATACTCAGACCCTCCATATTAGACCCTCGACATATTCAGACCTTCCATATTAGACCCTCAATATACTCAGACCCTCCATATTAGACACACCATATACTCAGACCTGACATATTAGACCCTCTATATACTCAGACCCTCCATATTAGACCCTCTATTTAGTCAGACACTCCATATTAGACCCTCCACATTAGAACATCCATATTAGAACCTCCATATTATACCCTCCATATTAGAACTCCATATACTCAGACCCTCCATATACTCAGATCCTCAATAAACTCAGACCCTCCATATTAGACCCTCCACATACTCAGACCCTCCATATTAGACACTCAACATACTCAGACCCTCCATATTAGACCCTCAATATATTCAGACATTCCATAATAGACCCTCAATATACTCAGACCTTCCATATTAGACCCTCAATATACTCAGACCATCCATATACTCAGACCCTCAATATACTTAGACCCTCCATATTAGACCCTCCATGTACTCAGGACCTCCATATTAGACCCTCAATATACTCAGAACCTCCATATTAGACCATCAATATACTCAGACCCTCCATATTAGACCCTCGATATACTCAGACCATCCATATTAGACCCTCAACATATTCAGACCTTCCATATTAGACCCTCAATATACTCAGACCCTCCATATTAGACCCTCAATACACTCAGACCCTCCATATTAGACCCTCTATATACTTAGACCCTCCATATACTCAGACCCTCCATTTTAGACCATCCGAATGCTCAAGACCCTCCATATTAGACCCTCGATATACTCAGACCCTCCATATTAGACCATCAATATACTCAGACCCTCCATATTAGACCCTTAATATACTCAGACCCTCCATATTAGACCCTCTATATAATTCGACCCTCGATATACTCAGACCTTCCATTTTAGACCCTCCACATACTCAAACCCTCCATATTAGACACTCAACATATTCAGACCTTCCATATTAGACCCTCTATATACTCAGACCCTCCATATTAGACCCTCTATATAATCAGACCCTCAATATTATACCATCCATATACTCAGACCCTCCATATTAGACCCTCCATATACTCAGACCCTCCATATTAGACCCTCCATATACTCAGACCCTCCATATTAGACCCTCAATATATTCAGACATTCCATAATAGACCCTCAATATACTCAGACCTTCCATATTAGACCCTCAATATACTCAGACCATCCATATACTCAGACCCTCAATATACTTAGACCCTCCATATTAGACCCTCCATGTACTCAGGACCTCCATATTAGACCCTCAATATACTCAGAACCTCCATATTAGACCATCAATATACTCAGACACTCCATATTAGACCCTCAATATACTCAGCCCCTCCATATTAGACCCTCAATATACTCGGACTCTCCATATTAGACCCTCTATATAATCAGACCCTCCATATACTCAGACCCTCCATATTAGACCCTCCATATAGTCAGACCCTCCATATTAGACCCTCAATATACTCAGACCCTCCATATTAGACCCTCGACATACTCAGACATCCCACATTAGACCATCAATATACTCAGACCCTCCATATTAGACCCTCAATATACTCAGACCCTCCATATTAGACCCTCAACATATTCAGACCTTCCATATTAGACCCTCAATATACTCAGACCCTCCATATTAGACCCTCAATATACTCAGACCCTCCATATTAGACCCTCTATATACTCAGACCCTCCATATTAGACCCTCAATATACTCAGACCCTCCATATTAGACCCTCTATATACTCAGACCCTCCATATTAGACCCTCGATATACTCAGACCCTCCATATTAGACCATCAATATACTCAGACCCTCCATATTAGACCCTCAATATACTCAGACCCTCCATATTAGACCCTCTATATAATTCGACCCTCGATATACTCAGACCTTCCATATTAGACCCTCCACATACTCAAACCCTCCATATTAGACCCTCAATATACTCAGACCCTCCATAGTAGACCCTCCATGTACTTAGGACCTCCATATTAGACCCTCAATATACTCAGACCCTCCATATTAGACCCTCGACATACTCAGACATCCCACATTAGACCATCAATATACTCAGACCCTCCATATTAGACCCTCAATATACTCAGACCCTCCATATTAGACCCTCAATATACTCAGACCCTCCATATTAGACCATCAAAATATACTCAAACCCTCCATATTAGACCCTCTATATAATCAGACCCTCAATATTAGACCCTCTATATAATTCAACCCTCGATATACTCAGATCTTCCATATTAGACCCTCCACATACTCAGACCTTCCATATTAGACCCTCAAAATACTCAGACCATCCATATTAGACCCTCCATGTACTCAGGACCTCCATATTAGACCCTCAATATACTCAGAACCTCCATATTAGACCATCAATATACTCAGACCCTCCATATTAGACCCTCAATATACTCAGACCCTCCATATTAGACCCTCGACATACTCAGACATCCCACATTAGACCATCAATATACTCAGACCCTCCATGTTAGACCCTCAATATACTCAGACCCTCCATATTAGACCCTCAACATATTCAGACCTTCCATATTAGACCCTCAATATACTCAGACCCTCCATATTAGACCCTCAATATACTCAGACCCTCCATATTAGACCCTCTATATACTCAGACCCTCCATATTAGACCCTCTATATACTCAGACCCTCTATATTAGACCCTCGATATACTCAGACCCTCCATATTAGACCCTCAATATACTCATACCCTCCATATTAGACCCTCAATATACTCAGACCCTCCATATTAGACCCTCTATATACTCAGACCCTCCATATTAGACCCTCGATATACTCAGACCCTCCATATTAGACCCTCAATATACTCAGACCCTCCATATTAGACACTCCATATACTCAGACCCTACATATTAGACACACCATATACTCAGACCTGACATATTAGACCCTCAATATACTCATACCCTCCATATTAGACCCTCAATATACTCAGACCCTCCATATTAGACCCTCAACATATTCAGACCTTCCATATTAGACCCTCAATATACTCAGACCCTCCATATTAGACCCTCAATATACTCAGACCCTCCATATTAGACCCTCTATATACTCAGACCCTCCATATTAGACCCTCTATATACTCAGACCCTACATATTAGACCCTAAATATACTCAGACCCTCCATATTAGACCCTCAATATACTCATACCCTCCATATTAGACCCTCAATATACTCAGACCCTCCATATTAGACCCTCTATATACTCAGACCCTCCATATTAGACCCTCGATATACTCAGACCCTCCATATTAGACCCTCAATATACTCAGACCCTCCATATTAGACACTCCATATACTCAGACCCTACATATTAGACACACCATATACTCAGACCTGACATATTAGACCCTCAATATACTCAGACCCTCCATATTAGACCCTCGATATACTCAGACCTGACATATTAGACCCTCCACATACTCAGACCCCCCATATTAGACACTCAACATACTCAGACCTTCCATATTAGACCTTCAATATACTCAGACCGTCCATATTAGACCCTCAATATACTTAGACCCTCCATATACTCAGACCCTCCATTTTAGACCATTTTTTGAATACTCATGACAACCTCCATATTAGACCCTGGATATACTCAGACCCTCCATATTAGACCTTTAATATACTCAGACCCTCCATATTAGACCCTCAATATACTCAGACCCTCCATATTAGACCCTCTATATAATTTAACCCTCGATATACTCAGACCCTCCATATTAAGCCCTCCACATACTCAGACCCTCCATATTAGACCCTCACCATACTCAGACCATCCATATACTCAGACCCTCAATATACTCAGACCCTCCATATTAGACCCTCAATATACTCAGAACCTCCATATTAGACCATCAATATACTCCGACCCTCCATATAAGACCCTCTATATACTCAGACCCTCCATATTAGACCCTCAATATACTCAGACCCTCCATATTAGACCCTCAATATACTCAGACTCTCCATATTAGACCCTCAAAATAATAAGACCCTCCATATACTCAGACCCTCCATATTAGACCCTCCATATAGTCAGACCCTCCATATTAGACCCTCAATATACTCAGACCCTCCATATTAGACCCTCGACATACTCAGACCTTCCATATTAGACCCTCCACATACTCAAACCCTCCATATTAGACACTCAACATATTCAGACCTTCCATATTAGACCCTCTATATACTCAGACCCTCCATATTAGACCCTCTATATAATCAGACCCTCAATATTATACCATCCATATACTCAGACCCTCCATATTAGACCCTCCATATACTCAGACCCTCCATATTAGACCCTCAATATACTCAGACCCTCCATATTAGACCCTCTATATACTCAGACCCTCCATATTAGACCCTCTATATAATCAGACCCTCAATATTATACCATCCATATAGTCAGAGCCTCCATATTAGACCCTCAATATACTCAGACCCTCCATATTAGACCCTCGACATACTCAGACATCCCACATTAGACCATCAATATACTCAGACCCTCCATATTAGACCCTCAATATACTCAGACCCCCCATATTAGACCCTCAACATATTCAGACCCTCCATATTAGACACACCATATACTCAGACCTGACATATTAGACCCTCTATATACTCAGACCCTCCATATTAGACCCTCAATATACTCAGACCCTCCATATTAGACCCTCAATATACTCAGACCCTCCATATTAGACCCTCAACATATTCAGACCCTCCATATTAGACACACCATATCCTCAGACCCACCATATTAGACACTCAATATACTCAGACCTTCCATATTAGACCCTAAATATACTCAGACCATCCATATACTCAGACCCTCAATATACTCAGACCCTCCATATTAGACCCTCCATGTACTCAGGACCTCCATATTAGACCCTCAATATACTCAGAACCTCCATATTAGACCATCAATATACTCAGACCCTCCATATTAGACCCTCAATATACTCAGACCCTCCATATTAGACCCTCAATATACTCAGACTCTCCATATTAGACCCTCAAAATAATCAGACCCTCCATATACTCAGACCCTCCATATTAGACCCTCCATATAGTCAGACCCTCCATATTAGACCCTCAATATACTCAGACCCTCCATATTAGACCCTCGACATATTCAGACCTTCCATATTAGACCCTCAATATACTCAGACCCTCCATATTAGACACACCATATACTCAGACCTAAATATTAGACCCTCTATATACTCAGACCCTCCATATTAGACCCTCTATTTAGTCAGACACTCCATATTAGACCCTCCACATTAGAACATCCATATTAGAACCTCCATATTATACCCTCCATATTAGAACTCCATATACTCAGACCCTCCATATACTCAGATCCTCAATAAACTCAGACCCTCCATATTAGACCCTCCACATACTCAGACCCTCCATATTAGACACTCAACATACTCAGACCCTCCATATTAGACCCTCAATATATTCAGACATTCCATAATAGACCCTCAATATACTCAGACCTTCCATATTAGACCCTCAATATACTCAGACCATCCATATACTCAGACCCTCAATATACTTAGACCCTCCATATTAGACCCTCCATGTACTCAGGACCTCCATATTAGACCCTCAATATACTCAGAACCTCCATATTAGACCATCAATATACTCAGACCCTCCATATTAGACCCTCGATATACTCAGACCATCCATATTAGACCCTCAACATATTCAGACCTTCCATATTAGACCCTCAATATACTCAGACCCTCCATATTAGACCCTCAATACACTCAGACCCTCCATATTAGACCCTCTATATACTTAGACCCTCCATATACTCAGACCCTCCATTTTAGACCATCCGAATGCTCAAGACCCTCCATATTAGACCCTCGATATACTCAGACCCTCCATATTAGACCATCAATATACTCAGACCCTCCATATTAGACCCTTAATATACTCAGACCCTCCATATTAGACCCTCTATATAATTCGACCCTCGATATACTCAGACCTTCCATTTTAGACCCTCCACATACTCAAACCCTCCATATTAGACACTCAACATATTCAGACCTTCCATATTAGACCCTCTATATACTCAGACCCTCCATATTAGACCCTCTATATAATCAGACCCTCAATATTATACCATCCATATACTCAGACCCTCCATATTAGACCCTCCATATACTCAGACCCTCCATATTAGACCCTCCATATACTCAGACCCTCCATATTAGACCCTCAATATATTCAGACATTCCATAATAGACCCTCAATATACTCAGACCTTCCATATTAGACCCTCAATATACTCAGACCATCCATATACTCAGACCCTCAATATACTTAGACCCTCCATATTAGACCCTCCATGTACTCAGGACCTCCATATTAGACCCTCAATATACTCAGAACCTCCATATTAGACCATCAATATACTCAGACACTCCATATTAGACCCTCAATATACTCAGCCCCTCCATATTAGACCCTCAATATACTCGGACTCTCCATATTAGACCCTCTATATAATCAGACCCTCCATATACTCAGACCCTCCATATTAGACCCTCCATATAGTCAGACCCTCCATATTAGACCCTCAATATACTCAGACCCTCCATATTAGACCCTCGACATACTCAGACATCCCACATTAGACCATCAATATACTCAGACCCTCCATATTAGACCCTCAATATACTCAGACCCTCCATATTAGACCCTCAACATATTCAGACCTTCCATATTAGACCCTCAATATACTCAGACCCTCCATATTAGACCCTCAATATACTCAGACCCTCCATATTAGACCCTCTATATACTCAGACCCTCCATATTAGACCCTCAATATACTCAGACCCTCCATATTAGACCCTCTATATACTCAGACCCTCCATATTAGACCCTCGATATACTCAGACCCTCCATATTAGACCATCAATATACTCAGACCCTCCATATTAGACCCTCAATATACTCAGACCCTCCATATTAGACCCTCTATATAATTCGACCCTCGATATACTCAGACCTTCCATATTAGACCCTCCACATACTCAAACCCTCCATATTAGACCCTCAATATACTCAGACCCTCCATAGTAGACCCTCCATGTACTTAGGACCTCCATATTAGACCCTCAATATACTCAGACCCTCCATATTAGACCCTCGACATACTCAGACATCCCACATTAGACCATCAATATACTCAGACCCTCCATATTAGACCCTCAATATACTCAGACCCTCCATATTAGACCCTCAATATACTCAGACCCTCCATATTAGACCATCAAAATATACTCAAACCCTCCATATTAGACCCTCTATATAATCAGACCCTCAATATTAGACCCTCTATATAATTCAACCCTCGATATACTCAGATCTTCCATATTAGACCCTCCACATACTCAGACCTTCCATATTAGACCCTCAAAATACTCAGACCATCCATATTAGACCCTCCATGTACTCAGGACCTCCATATTAGACCCTCAATATACTCAGAACCTCCATATTAGACCATCAATATACTCAGACCCTCCATATTAGACCCTCAATATACTCAGACCCTCCATATTAGACCCTCGACATACTCAGACATCCCACATTAGACCATCAATATACTCAGACCCTCCATGTTAGACCCTCATATACTCAGACCCTCCATATTAGACCCTCAACATATTCAGACCTTCCATATTAGACCCTCAATATACTCAGACCCTCCATATTAGACCCTCAATATACTCAGACCCTCCATATTAGACCCTCTATATACTCAGACCCTCCATATTAGACCCTCTATATACTCAGACCCTCCATATTAGACCCTCAATATACTCAGACCCTCCATATTAGACCCTCTATATACTCAGACCCTCCATATTAGACCCTCGATATACTCAGACCCTCCATATTAGACCCTTAATATACTCATACCCTCCATATTAGACCCTCAATATACTCAGACCCTCCATATTAGACCGACCCTCGATATACTCAGACCCTCCATATTAGACCCTCAATATACTCAGACCCTCCATATTAGACACTCCATATACTCAGACCCTACATATTAGACACACCATATACTCAGACCTGACATATTAGACCCTCAATATACTCAGACCCTCCATATTAGACCCTCGGTATACTCAGACCTGACATATTAGACCCTCCACATACTCAGACCCCCCATATTAGACACTCAACATACTCAGACCTTCCATATTAGACCTTCAATATACTCAGACCGTCCATATTAGACCCTCAAAATACTTAGACCCTCCATATACTCAGACCCTCCATTTTAGACCATTTTTTGAATACTCATGACAACCTCCATATTAGACCTGGATATACTCAGACCCTCCATATTAGACCTTTAATATACTCAGACCCTCCATATTAGACCCTCAATATACTCAGACCCTCCATATTAGACCCTCTATATAATTTAACCCTCGATATACTCAGACCCTCCATATTAAGCCCTCCACATACTCAGACCCTCCATATTAGACCCTCACCATACTCAGACCATCCATATACTCAGACCCTCAATATACTCAGACCCTCCATATTAGACCCTCAATATACTCAGACCCTCCATATTAGACCCTCAACATATTCAGACCTTCCATATTAGACCCTCAATATACTCAGACCCTCCATATTAGACCCTCAATATACTCAGACCCTCCATATTAGACCATCAAAATATACTCAAACCCTCCATATTAGACCCTCTATATAATCAGACCCTCAATATTAGACCCTCTATATAATTCAACCCTCAATATACTCAGATCTTCCATATTAGACCCTCCACATACTCAGACCTTCCATATTAGACCCTCAATATACTCAGACCATCCATATTAGACCCTCCATGTACTCAGGACCTCCATATTAGACCCTCAATATACTCAGAACCTCCATATTAGACCATCAATATACTCAGACCCTCCATATTAGACCCTCGATATACTCAGACCATCCATATTAGACCCTCAACATATTCAGACCTTCCATATTAGACCCTCAATATACTCAGACCCTCCATATTAGACCCTCAATACACTCAGACCCTCCATATTAGACCCTCTATATACTTAGACCCTCCATATACTCAGACCCTCCATTTTAGACCATCCGAATGCTCAAGACCCTCCATATTAGACCCTCGATATACTCAGACCCTCCATATTAGACCATCAATATACTCAGACCCTCCATATTAGACCCTTAATATACTCAGACCCTCCATATTAGACCCTCTATATAATTCGACCCTCGATATACTCAGACCTTCCATTTTAGACCCTCCACATACTCAAACCCTCCATATTAGACACTCAACATATTCAGACCTTCCATATTAGACCCTCTATATACTCAGACCCTCCTATTAGACCCTCTATATAATCAGACCCTCAATATATTACCATCCATATACTCAGACCCTCCATATTAGACCCTCCATATACTCAGACCCTCCATATTAGACCCTCCATATACTCAGACCCTCCATATTAGACCCTCAATATATTCAGACATTCCATAATAGACCCTCAATATACTCAGACCTTCCATATTAGACCCTCAATATACTCAGACCATCCATATACTCAGACCCTCAATATACTTAGACCCTCCATATTAGACCCTCCATGTACTCAGGACCTCCATATTAGACCCTCAATATACTCAGAACCTCCATATTAGACCATCAATATACTCAGACACTCCATATTAGACCCTCAATATACTCAGCCCCTCCATATTAGACCCTCAATATACTCGGACTCTCCATATTAGACCCTCTATATAATCAGGACCCTCCATATACTCAGACCCTCCATATTAGACCCTCCATATAGTCAGACCCTCCATATTAGACCCTCAATATACTCAGACCCTCCATATTAGACCCTCGACATACTCAGACAATCCCACATTAGACCATCAATATACTCAGACCCTCCATATTAGACCCTCAATATACTCAGACCCTCCATATTAGACCCTCAACATATTCAGACCTTCCATATTAGACCCTCAATATACTCAGAACCCTCCATATTAGACCCTCAATATACTCAGACCCTCCATATTAGACCCTCTATATACTCAGACCCTCCATATTAGACCCTCGATATACTCAGACCCTCCATATTAGACCATCAATATACTCAGACCCTCCATATTAGACCCTCAATATACTCAGACCCTCCATATTAGACCCTCTATATAATTCGACCCTCGATATACTCAGACCTTCCATATTAGACCCTCCACATACTCAAACCCTCCATATTAGACCCTCAATATACTCAGACCCTCCATAGTAGACCCTCCATGTACTTAGGACCTCCATATTAGAACCCTCAATATACTCAGACCATCCATATTAGACCCTCGACATACTCAGACATCCCACATTAGACCATCAATATACTCAGACCCTCCATAATTAGACCCTCATATACTCAGACCCTCCATATTAGACCCTCAATATACTCAGACCCTCCATATTAGACCATCAAAATATACTCAAACCCTCCATATTAGACCCTCTATATAATCAGACCCTCAATATTAGACCCTCTATATAATTCAACCCTCGATATACTCAGATCTTCCATATTAGACCCTCCACATACTCAGACCTTCCATATTAGACCCTCAATATACTCAGACCATCCATATTAGACCCTCCATGTACTCAGGACCTCCATATTAGACCCTCATTATACTCAGAACCTCCATATTAGACCATCAATATTACTCAGGACCCTCCATATTAGACCCTCAATATACTCAGACCCTCCATATTAGACCCTCGACATACTCAGACATCCACATTAGACCATCAATATACTCAGACCCTCCATGTTAGACCCTCAATATACTCAGACCCTCCATATTAGACCCTCAACATATTCAGACCTTCCATATTAGACCCTCAATATACTCAGACCCTCCATATTAGACCCTCAATATACTAGACCCTCCATATTAGACCCTCTATATACTCAGACCCTCCATATTAGACCCTCTATATACTCAGACCCTCCATATTAGACCCTCAATATACTCAGACCCTCCATATTAGACCCTCTATATACTCAGGACCCTCCATATTAGACCTCGATATACTCAGACCCTCCATATAGACCCTTAATATACTCATACCCTCCATATTAGACCCTCAATATACTCAGACCCTCCATATTAGACCCTCTATATACTCAGACCCTCCATATGAGACCCTCGATAGTACTCAGACCCTCCATATTAGACCCTCAATATACTCAGACCCTCCATATTAGACACTCCATATACTCAGACCTACATATTAGACACACCATATACTCAGACCTTCCATTATTAGACCCTCAATATACTCAGACCATCCATATTAGACCCTCCATGTACTCAGGACCTCCATATTAGAACCCTCATTCTACTCAGATAACCTCCATATTAGAACTCACTCTAATATACTCAGACCTCCATATTAGACCCTCAATATACTCAGACCCTCCATATTAGACCCTCGACATACTCAGACCTCCCATTAGACCTCATATACTCAGACCCTCCATATTAGACCTCAATATACTCAGACCCTCCATATTAGACCCTCAATATACTCAGACCCTCCATATTAGACCTCAATATACTCAGACCCTCCATATTAGACCCTCAATATACTCAGACCCTCCATATTAGACCCTCCATATACTCAGACCCTCCATATTAGACCCTCATATACTCAGACCCTCCATATTTAGACCCTCAATATACTCAGACCTCCATATTAGACCCTCAATATACTCAGACCCTCCATATTAGACCCTCAATATACTCAGACCCTCCATATTAGACCCTTAATATACTCAGACCCTCCATATTAGACCCCAATATACTCAGACCCTCCATATAGACCTCAATATACTCAGACCCTCCATATTAGACCCTCAATAATCAGACCTCCATATTAGACCCTCATATACTCAGACCCTCCATATATTAGACACTCCATATACTCAGACCTTATAGACACACCACCCTCCATATTATGACCCTCATATACTCAGACCTCCATATTAGACCCTCGATATACTCAGACCTCCATATTAGACCCCATACTCAGACCTCCATATTAGCACTCATATACTCAGACCTTCCATATTAGACCTTCAATATACTCAGACCCTCCATATTAGACCCTCAAAGATACTTAGACCCTCCATATACTCAGACCCTCCATTTTAGACCATTCCATATACTCAGACCCTCCATATTAGACCCTCAATATACTCAGACCCTCCATATTAGACCTTCAATATACTCAGACCCTCCATATTAGACCCTCAATATACTCAGACCCTCCATATTAGACCCTCATATATAAATTTAACCCTCGATATACTCAGACCCTCCATATTAGACCCTCCAATACTCAGACCTCCATATTAGACCCTCACCATACTCAGACCATCCATATTCAGACCCTCAATATACTCAGACCCTCCATATAGACCCTCAATATACTCAGACCCTCCATATTAGACCCTCAAACATATTCAGACCCTCCATATTAGACCCTCATTACTCAGACCCTCCATATTAGACCCTCCAATATACTCAGACCCTCCATATTAGACCATCAAAATATACTCAGACCTCCATATTAGACCCTCATATACTCAGACCCTCCATATTAGACCCTCATATAATTCAACCTCGATATACTTCAGACTTCCATATAGACCCTCCACATATACTCAGACCTCCATATTAGACCCTCAATATACTCAGACCATCCATATTAGACCCTCATATACTCAGGACCTCCATATTAGACCCTCAATATACTCAGACCTCCATATTAGACCCTCAATATACTCAGACTCCATATTAGACCCTCAATATACTCAGACCCTCCATATTAGACCCTCGACATACTCAGACCCTCCCATATTAGCCTCAATATACTCAGACCCTCCATATTAGACCCTCAATATACTCAGACCCTCCATATTAGACCCTCACATACTCAGACCTTCCATATTAGACCCTCAATATACTCAGACCCTCCATATTAGACCCTCAATAACTCAGACCCTCCATATTAGACCCTCTTATACTCAGACCCTCCATATTAGACCCTCTATATACTCAGACCTCCATATTAGACCCTCCATATACTCAGACCCTCCATATTAGACCCTCAATATACTCAGACCCTCCATATTTAGACTCAATATTACTCAGACCCTCCATATTAGACCCTCAATATACTCAGACCCTCCATATTAGACCCTCGATATACTCAGACCCTCCATATTAGACCCTCAATATACTCAGACCCTCCATATTAGACCTCCATATACTCAGACCCTCCATATTAGACACACCAATATACTCAGACCTCCATATTAGACCCTCAATATACTCAGACCCTCCATATTAGACCCCATATTTACTCAGACCCTCCATATTAGACCCTCACATACTCAGACCTTCCATATTAGACCCTCAATATACTCAGACCTCCATATTAGACCCTCAATATACTCAGACCCTCCATATTAGACCCTTCAATATACTCAGACCCTCCATATTAGACCCTTACATACTCAGACCCTCCATATTAGACCCTCAATATACTCAGACCCTCCATATTAGACCCTCAATATACTCAGACCCTCCATATTAGACCCTCAATATACTCAGACCCTCCATATTAGACCCTCTTATACAGACCTCCATATAGACCCTCGATATACTCAGACCCTCCATATTAGACCCTCAATATACTCAGACCCTCCATATTAGACACTCCATATACTCAGACCCTCCATATTAGACCACCATATCAATACTCAGACCCTCACATATTGACCTCAATATACTCGCCTCCATATTAGACCCTCGATTATACTCGACTGACATTAGACCCTCCACATACTCAGACCCCCCATATTAGACAC
>NW_022263746.1:0-44142 GCF_002021735.2 Oncorhynchus kisutch
TATCTCTGTGTTATGTTGTGTGACAGGTGTTATTACCTGTCTATCTCTGTGTTATGTTGTTGACAGGTGTTATATACCGTCTATCTCTGTGTTGTTTGGTGACAGGTGTTATTACCTGTCTATCTCTGTGTTATGTTGTGTGACAGGTGTTATTACCTGTCTATCTCTGTGTTATGTGTGTGACAGGTGTTATTACCTGTCTATCTCTGTGTTATGTTTGTGTGACAGGTGTAGCTACCTGTCTATCTCTGTGTTATGTTGTGGACAGTTTATTACCTGTCTATCTCTGTGTTATGTTGTGTGACAGGTGTTATTACCTGTCTATCTCTGTGTTATGTTTGTGTGACAGGTGTAGCTACCTGTCTATCTCTGTGTTATGTTGTGTGACAGGTGTATTACCACCTCTATCTCTGTGTTATGTTGTGTGACAGGTGTTATTACCTGTCTATCTCTGTGTTATGTTGTGTGACAGGTGTTATTACCTGTCTATCTCTGTGTTATGTTGTGGACAGGTGTATTACCTGTCTATCTCTGTGTTATGTTGTGGGACGTGGTATTACCTGTCTATCTCTGTGTTATGTTTGTGACCGTGTCTACCTGTCTATCTCTGTGTTATGTTGTGTGACAGTGTTTATTACCTGTCTATCTCTGTGTTATGTTGTGTGACAGGTGTTATTACCTGTCTATCTCTGTGTTATGTTGTGACAGGTGTTATTACCTGTCTATCTCTGTGTTATGTTGTGTGACAGTGTTATTACCTGTCTATCTCTGTGTTATGTTGTGTGACAGGTGTTATTACCTGTCTATCTCTGTGTTATGTTGTGTGACAGGTGTATTACCTGTCTATCTCTGTGTTATTTTGTGACCGGTGTTTATTACCTGTCTATCTCTGTGTTTATGTTGTGTGACAGGTGTATTACCTGTCTATCTCTGTGTTATGTTGTGTGACAGGTTTATTACCTGTCTATCTCTGTGTTATGTTGTGTGACAGGTGTTATTACCTGTCTATCTCTGTGTTATGTTGTGTGACAGGTGTTATTACCTGTCTATCTCTGTGTTATGTTGTGTGACAGTGTTATTACCTGTCTATCTCTGTGTTATGTTGTTGGACAGGTGTTATTACCTGTCTATCTCTGTGTTATGTTGTGGGACAGGTGATATTACCTGTCTATCTCTGTTATGTTGTGTGACAGGTGTTATTACCTGTCTATCTCTGTGTTATGTTGTGTGACAGATGTTATTACCTGTCTATCTCTGTGTTATGTTGTGGGACGGTGTTATTACCTGTCTATCTCTGTGTTATGTTGTGTGACAGGTGTAGCTACCTATCTATCTCTGTGTTATGTTGTGTGACCGGTTTTATTACCTGTCTATCTCTGTGTTATGTTGTGTGACAGGTGTTATTACCTGTCTATCTCTGTGTTATGTTGTGTGACAGGTGTATTACCTATCTATCTCTGTGTTATGTTGTGTGACAGTTTTTATACCTGTTTATCTCTGTGTTTGTTGTGTCAGGTGTTATTACCTGTCTATCTCTGTGTTTATGTTGTGTGACAGGTGTTATTACCTGTCTATCTCTGTGTTATGTTGTGTGACAGGTGTTATTACCTGTCTATCTCTGTTTGTTGTGTGACAGGTGTTATTACCTGTCTATCTCTGTGTTATGTTGTGTGACAGGTTTATACCTGTCTATCTCTGTGTTATGTTGTGGGACAGGTTTATTACCTGTCTATCTCTGTGTTATGTTGTGTGACAGGTGTTATTACCTGTCTATCTCTGTGTTATGTGTTGTGGGACAGGTGTTATTACCTGTCTATCTCTGTGTTATGTTGTGTGACAGGTGTAGCTACCTATCTATCTCTGTGTTGTTTGTGACCGTTTTATTACCTGTCTATCTCTGTGTTATGTTGTGTGACAGGTGTAGCTACCTGTCTATCTCTGTGTTATGTTGTGTGACAGGTTTATTACCTGTCTATCTCTGTGTTTTGTTGTGTGACAGGTGTTATTACCTGTCTATCTCTGTGTTATGTTGTGTGACAGGTGTTATTAACTGTCTATCTCTGTGTTATGTTGTGTGACCGGTTTTATTACCTGTCTATCTCTGTGTTATGTTTGTGACAGGTGTAGCTACCTATCTATCTCTGTGTTATGTTGTGTGACGGTTTTATTACCTGTCTATCTCTGTGTTATGTTGTGTGACATGTTATTACCTGTCTATCTCTGTGTTTGTTTTGTGACAGGTGTTATTACCTGTCTATCTCTGTGTTATGTTGTGTGACATGTGTTATTACCTGTCTATCTCTGTGTTATTTGTGGGACAGTTGTTATTACCTGTCTATCTCTGTGTTATGTTGTGTGACAGGTGTTATTACCTGTCTATCTCTGTTATGTTGTGTGACAGGTGTTATTACCTGTCTATCTCTGTGTTATTTGTGTGACAGATGTTATACCTGTCTATCTCTGTGTTATGTTGTTTGGACAGGTTATTACCTGTCTATCTCTGTGTTATGTTGTGTGACAGGTGTAGCTACCTATCTATCTCTGTGTTATGTTGTGTGACCGGTTTTATTACCTGTCTATCTCTGTGTTATGTTGTGTGACCGGTTTTATTACCTGTTTATCTCTGTGTTATGTTGTGTGACAGGTGTAGCTACCTATCTATCTCTGTGTTATTTTGTGTGACAGGTTTATTACCTGTTTATCTCTGTGTTATGTTGTGTCAGGTGTTATTACCTGTCTATCTCTGTGTTATGTTGTGTGACAGGTGTTATTACCTGTCTATCTCTGTGTTATGTTGTGTGACAGGTGTTATTACCTGTCTATCTCTGTGTTATGTTGTGTGACAGGTGTTTACCTGTCTATCTCTGTGTTATGTTGTGTGACAGGTGTTATTACCTGTCTATCTCTGTGTTATGTTGTGTGACACAGTGTTATTACCTGTCTATCTCTGTGTTATGTTGTGTGACAGGTGTTATTACCTGTCTATCTCTGTGTTATGTTGTGGGACAGGTGTTATTACCTGTCTATCTCTGTGTTATGTTGTGTGACAGGTGTAGCTTACCTATCTATCTCTGTGTTATGTTGTGTGACCGGTTTATTACCTGTCTATCTCTGTGTTATGTTGTGTGACAGGTGTAGCTACCTATCTATCTCTGTGTTATGTTGTGTGACCGGTTTTATTACCTGTTTATCTCTGTGTTATGTTGTGTCAGGTGTTATTACCTGTCTATCTCTGTGTTATGTTGTGTGACAGGTGTTATTACCTGTCTATCTCTGTGTTATGTTGTGTGACAGTGTTATTACCTGTCTATCTCTGTGTTATGTTGTGGGACAGGTGTTATTACCTGTCTATCTCTGTGTTATGTTGTGGGACAGGTGATATTACCTGTCTATCTCTGTTATGTTGTGTACAGGTGTGTTATTACCTGTCTATCTCTGTGTTATTTGTGTGACAGGTGTTATTACCTGTCTATCTCTGTGTTATGTTGTGGACAGGTGTATTACCACCTGTCTATCTCTGTTATGTTGTGTGACAGGTGTAGCTACCTATCTATCTCTGTGTTATGTTGTGTGACCGTTTTATTACCTGTCTCTATCTCTGTGTTATGTTGTGACCGGTTTTATTACCTGTTATCTCTGTGTTATGTTGTGTGACAGGTGTAGCTACCTTCTATCTCTGTGTTATGTTGTGTGACCGGTTTTATTACCTTTATCTCTGTGTTATGTTGTGTCAGTGTTATTACCTGTCTATCTCTGTTTTATGTTGTGTGACAGGTGTTATTACCTGTCTATCTCTGTGTTATGTTGTGTGTGACGGTGTTATTACCTGTCTATCTCTGTGTTATGTTGTGTGACAGGTGTTATTACCTGTCTATCTCTGTGTTATGTTGTGTGACAGGTGTTATTACCTGTCTATCTCTGTGTTATGTTGTGGACAGGTTTATTACCTTTCTATCTCTGTGTTCTGTTGTGTGACAGGTGTAGCTACCTGTCTATCTCTGTGTTCTGTTGTTTGACAGGTGTAGCTACCTGTCTATCTCTGTGTTATGTTGTGTGACATGTGTTATTACCTGTCTATCTATGTGTTATGTTGTGTGACAGTGTAGCTACCTATCTATCTCTGTGTTATTGTGTGACAGGTGTATCTACCTGTCTATCTCTGTGTTATGTTGTGGGACAGGTGTTATTACCTGTCTATCTCTGTGTTATGTTGTGTGACAGGTGTTAATACCTGTCTATCTCTGTGTTATGTTGTGTGACGGTGTTATTACCTGTCTATCTCTGTGTTATGTTGTGTGACAGGTGTAGCTACCTGTCTATCTCTGTGTTATGTTGTGTGACCGGTGTATCTACCTGTCTATCTCTGTGTTATGTTGTGGGACAGGTGTTATTACCTGTCTATCTCTGTGTTATGTTGTGTGACAGGTGTTATTACCTGTCTATCTCTGTGTTATGTTGTGGGACAGGTGTTATTACCTGTCTATCTCTGTGTTATGTTGTGTGACAGGTGTATTACCTGTCTATCTCTGTGTTATGTTGTGTGACCGGTTTATTACCTGTCTATCTCTGTGTTATGTTGTGTGACAGGTGTAGCTACCTATCTATCTCTGTGTTATGTTGTGTGACCGTTTTATATTACCTGTTTATCTCTGTGTTATGTTGTGTGTCAGGTGTTATTACCTGTCTATCTCTCTCTGTGTTATGTTGTGTGACAGGTGTTATTACCTGTCTATCTCTGTGTTATGTTGTGTGACATGTGTTATTACCTGTCTATCTCTGTGTTATGTTGTGGGACAGGTGTTATTACCTGTCTATCTCTGTGTTATGTTGTGGGACAGGTGATATTACCTGTCTATCTCTGTGTTATGTTGTGTGACAGGTGTTATTACCTGTCTATCTCTGTGTTATGTTGTGTGACAGATGTTATTACCTGTCTATCTCTGTGTTATGTTGTGGGACAGGTGTTATTACCTGTCTATCTCTGTGTTATGTTGTGTGACAGGTGTAGCTACCTATCTATCTCTGTGTTATGTTGTGTGACCGGTTTTATTACCTGTCTATCTCTCTGTGTTGGTTGTGTGACCGGTTTTATTACCTGTTTATCTCTGTGTTATGTTGTGTGACAGTGCTACCTGTCTATCTCTGTGTTATGTTGTGTGACCGGTTTTATTACCTGTCTATCTCTGTGTTATGTTGTGTGACAGGTGTTAGCTACCTATCTATCTCTGTGTTATGTTGTGTGACCGGTTTATATTACCTGTTTATCTCTGTGTTATGTTGTGTCAGGTGTTATTACCTGTCTATCTCTGTGTTATGTTGTGTGACAGGTGTTATTACCTGTCTATCTCTGTGTTATGTTGTGTGACAGGTGTTATTACCTGTCTATCTCTGTGTTATGTTGTGTGACAGGTGTTATTACCTGTCTATCTCTGTGTTATGTTGTGTGACAGGTGTAGCTACTATCTATCTCTGTGTTATGTTGTGTGACGGTTTTATTACCTGTCTATCTCTGTGTTATGTTGTGTGACAGTGTAGCTACCTATCTATCTCTGTGTTATGTTGTGTGACCGGTTATTACCTGTTTATCTCTGTGTTATGTTGTGTCAGGTGTTTTACCTGTCTATCTCTGTGTTATGTTGTGTGACAGGTTTATTACCTGTCTATCTCTGTGTTATGTTGTGTGACAGGTGTTATTACCTGTCTATCTCTGTGTTATGTTGTGGGACAGGTGTTATTACCTGTCTATCTCTGTGTTATGTTGTGGGACAGGTGATATTACCTGTCTATCTCTGTTATGTTGTGTGACAGGTGTTATTACCTGTCTATCTCTGTGTTATGTTGTGTGACAGATGGTATTACCTGTCTATCTCCGTGTTATGTTGTGGGACAGGTGTTATTACCTGTCTATCTCTGTGTTATGTTGTGTGACAGGTGTAGCTACCTATCTCTCTGTGTTATGTTGTGTGACCGGTTTTATTACCTGTCTATCTCTGTGTTATGTTGTGTGACCGGTTTTATTACCTGTTTATCTCTGTGTTATGTTGTGTGACAGGTGTAGCTACCTATCTATCTCTGTGTTATGTTGTGTGACCGGTTTTATTACCTGTCTATCTCTGTGTTATGTTGTGTCAGGTGTTATTACCTGTCTATCTCTGTGTTATGTTGTGTGACAGGTGTTATTACCTGTCTATCTCTGTGTTATGTTGTGTGACAGGTGTTATTACCTGTCTATCTCTGTGTTATGTTGTGTGACAGGTGTTATTACCTGTCTATCTCTGTGTTATGTTGTGTGACAGGTTTATTACCTGTCTATCTCTGTGTTATGTTGTGTGACAGGTGTTATTACCTGTCTATCTCTGTGTTATGTTGTGTGACAGATGTTATTACCTGTCTATCTCTGTGTTATGTTGTGGACAGGTGTTATTACCTGTCTATCTCTGTGTTATGTTGTGTGACAGGTGTAGCTACCTATCTATCTCTGTGTTATGTTGTGTGACCGTTTTATTACCTGTTTATCTCTGTGTTATGTTTGTGACAGGTGTAGCTACCTATCTATCTCTGTGTTATGTTGTGTGACAGGTTTTATTACCTGTTTATCTCTGTGTTATGTTGTGTCAGGTGTTATTACCTGTCTATCTCTGTGTTATGTTGTGTGACAGGTGTTATTACCTGTCTATCTCTGTGTTATGTTGTGTGACAGTGTTATTACCTGTCTATCTCTGTGTTATGTTGTGGGACAGGTGTTATTACCTGTCTATCTCTGTGTTATGTTGTGGGACAGGTGTTATTACCTGTCTATCTCTGTTATGTTGTGTGACAGGTGTTATTACCTGTCTATCTCTGTGTTATGTTGTGTGACAGTGTTATTACCTGTCTATCTCTGTGTTATGTTGTGTGACAGGTGTTATTACCTGTCTATCTCTGTTATGTTGTTGTGTGACAGGTGTAGCTACCTATCTATCTCTGTGTTATGTTGTGTGACCGTTTTATTACCTGTCTATCTCTGTGTTATGTTGTGTGACCGGTTTTATTACCTGTCTATCTCTGTGTTATGTTGTGTGACAGGTGTAGCTACCTATCTATCTCTGTGTTATGTTGTGTGACCGGTTTTATTACCTGTTTATCTCTGTGTTATGTTGTGTCAGGTGTTATTACCTGTCTATCTCTGTGTTATGTTGTGTGACAGGTGTTATTACCTGTCTATCTCTGTGTTATGTTGTGTGACAGGTGTTATTACCTGTCTATCTCTGTGTTATGTTGTGTGACAGGTGTTATTACCTGTCTATCTCTGTGTTATGTTGTGTGACAGGTGTTATTACCTGTCTATCTCTGTGTTATGTTGTGGACAGGTGTTATTACCTGTCTATCTCTGTGTTCTGTTGTGTGACAGGTGTAGCTACCTGTCTATCTCTGTGTTCTGTTGTTTGACAGGTGTAGCTACCTGTCTATCTCTGTGTTATGTTGTGTGACATGTGTTATTACCTGTCTATCTCTGTGTTATGTTGTGTGACAGGTGTAGCTACCTATCTATCTCTGTGTTATGTTTGTGTGACCGGTGTATCTACCTGTCTATCTCTGTGTTATGTTGTGGACAGGTGTTATTACCTGTCTATCTCTGTGTTATGTTGTGTGACAGATGTTATACCTGTCTATCTATGTGTTATGTTGTGCGACGGGTGTTATTACCTGTCTATCTCTGTGTTATGTTGTGTGACAGGTGTTATTACCTATCTATCTCTGTGTTATGTTGTGTGACCGGTGTATCTACCTGTCTATCTCTGTGTTATGTTGTGGGACAGGTGTTATTACCTGTCTATCTCTGTGTTATGTTGTGTGACAGGTGTTATTACCTGTCTATCTCTGTGTTATGTTGTGTGACAGGTGTTATTACCTGTCTATCTCTGTGTTATGTTGTGTGACAGGTGTTATTACCTGTCTATCTCTGTGTTATGTTGTGTGACCGGTTTTATTACCTGTTTATCTCTGTGTTATGTTGTGTGACAGGTGTAGCTACCTATCTATCTCTGTGTTATGTTGTGTGACCGGTTTTATTACCTGTTTATCTCTGTGTTATGTTGTGTCAGGTGTTATTACCTGTCTATCTCTGTGTTATGTTGTGTGACAGGTGTTATTACCTGTCTATCTCTGTGTTATGTTGTGTGACACGTGTTATTACCTGTCTATCTCTGTGTTATGTTGTGGACAGGTGTTATTACCTGTCTATCTCTGTGTTATGTTGTGTGACAGGTGTTATTACCTGTCTATCTCTGTGTTATGTTGTGTGACAGGTGTTATTACCTGTCTATCTCTGTGTTATGTTGTGTGACAGATGTTATTACCTGTCTATCTCTGTGTTATGTTGTGGGACAGGTGTTATTACCTGTCTATCTCTGTGTTATGTTGTGTGACAGGTGTAGCTACCTATCTATCTCTGTGTTATGTTGTGTGACCGGTTTTATTACCTGTCTATCTCTGTGTTATGTTGTGTGACCGGTTTTATTACCTGTTTATCTCTGTGTTATGTTGTGTGACAGGTGTATCTACCTGTCTATCTATGTGTTATGTTGTGTGACGGGTGTTATTACCTGTCTATCTCTGTGTTATGTTGTGTGACAGGTGTAGCTACCTATCTATCTCTGTGTTATGTTGTGTGACCGGTTTTTATTACCTGTCTATCTATGTGTTATGTTGTGTCAGGTGTTATTACCTGTCTATCTCTGTGTTATGTTGTGTGACAGGTGTTATTACCTGTCTATCTCTGTGTTATGTTGTGTGACAGGTGTTATTACCTGTCTATCTCTGTGTTATGTTGTGTGACAGGTGTTATTACCTGTCTATCTCTGTGTTATGTTGTGTGACAGGTGTTATTACCTGTCTATCTCTGTGTTATGTTGTGTGACCGGTTTTATTACCTGTCTATCTCTGTGTTATGTTGTGTGACCGGTTTTATTACCTGTTATCTCTGTGTTATGTTGTGTGACAGTGTAGCTACCTATCTATCTCTGTGTTATGTTGTGTGACCGGTTTATTACCTGTCTATCTCTGTGTTATGTTGTGTCAGGTGTTATTACCTGTCTATCTCTGTTTATGTTGTGTGACAGGTGTTATTACCTGTCTATCTCTGTGTTATGTTGTGTGACAGGTGTTATTACCTGTCTATCTCTGTGTTATGTTGTGTGACAGGTGTTATTACCTGTCTATCTCTGTGTTATGTTGTGTGACAGGTGTTATTACCTGTCTATCTCTGTGTTATGTTGTGGACAGGTGTTATTACCTTCTATCTCTGTGTTCTGTTGTGTGACAGGTGTAGCTACCTGTCTATCTCTGTGTTATGTTGTGTGACAGGTGTAGCTACCTGTCTATCTCTGTGTTATGTTGTGTGACAGGTGTTATTACCTGTCTATCTCTGTGTTATGTTGTGTGACAGGTGTAGCTACCTATCTATCTCTGTGTTATGTTGTGTGACCGGTGTATCTACCTGTCTATCTCTGTGTTATGTTGTGTGGACAGGTGTTATTACCTGTCTATCTCTGTGTTATGTTGTGTGACAGTGTTATTACCTGTCTATCTATGTGTTATGTTGTGCGACGGGTGTTATTACCTGTCTATCTCTGTGTTATGTTGTGTGACAGGTGTAGCTACCTATCTATCTCTGTGTTATGTTGTGTGACCGGTGTATCTACCTGTCTATCTCTGTGTTATGTTGTGGGACAGGTGTTATTACCTGTCTATCTCTGTGTTATGTTGTGTGACAGGTGTTATTACCTGTCTATCTCTGTGTTATGTTGTGGGACAGGTGTTATTACCTGTCTATCTCTGTGTTATGTTGTGTGACAGGTGTAGCTACCTATCTATCTCTGTGTTATGTTGTGTGACCGGTTTTATTACCTGTTTATCTCTGTGTTATGTTATGTGACAGGTGTAGCTACCTATCTATCTCTGTGTTATGTTGTGTGACCGGTTTTATTACCTGTTTATCTCTGTGTTATGTTGTGTCAGGTGTTATTACCTGTCTATCTCTGTGTTATGTTGTGTGACAGGTGTTATTACCTGTCTATCTCTGTGTTATGTTGTGTGACATGTGTTATTACCTGTCTATCTATGTGTTATGTTGTGGGACAGGTGTTATTACCTGTCTATCTCTGTGTTATGTTGTGTGACAGGTGATATTACCTGTCTATCTCTGTGTTATGTTGTGTGACAGGTGTTATTACCTGTCTATCTCTGTGTTATGTTGTGTGACAGATGTTATTACCTGTCTATCTCTGTGTTATGTTGTGGGACAGGTGTTATTACCTGTCTATCTCTGTGTTATGTTGTGTGACAGGTGTAGCTACCTATCTATCTCTGTGTTATGTTGTGTGACCGGTTTTATTACCTGTCTATCTCTGTGTTATGTTGTGTGACAGGTTTTATTACCTGTCTATCTCTGTGTTATGTTGTGTGACAGGTGTAGCTACCTATCTATCTCTGTGTTATGTTGTGTGACCGGTTTTATTACCTGTTTATCTCTGTGTTATGTTGTGTGACAGGTGTAGCTACCTATCTATCTCTGTGTTATGTTGTGTGACCGGTTTTATTACCTGTTTATCTCTGTGTTATGTTGTGTCAGGTGTTATTACCTGTCTATCTCTGTGTTATGTTGTGTGACAGGTGTTATTACCTGTCTATCTCTGTGTTATGTTGTGTGACAGGTGTTATTACCTGTCTATCTCTGTGTTATGTTGTGTGACAGGTGTTATTACCTGTCTATCTCTGTGTTATGTTGTGTGACAGGTGTAGCTACCTATCTATCTCTGTGTTATGTTGTGTGACCGGTTTTATTACCTGTCTATCTCTGTGTTATGTTGTGTGACAGGTGTAGCTACCTATCTATCTCTGTGTTATGTTGTGTGACCGGTTTTATTACCTGTTTATCTCTGTGTTATGTTGTGACAGGTGTTATTACCTGTCTATCTCTGTGTTATGTTGTGTGACAGGTGTTATTACCTGTCTATCTCTGTGTTATGTTGTGTGACAGTGTGTTATTACCTGTCTATCTCTGTGTTATGTTGTGGGACAGGTGTTATTACCTGTCTATCTCTGTGTTATGTTGTGGGACAGGTGATATTACCTGTCTATCTCTGTTATGTTGTGTGACAGGTGTTATTACCTGTCTATCTCTGTGTTATGTTGTGTGACAGATGTATTACCTGTCTATCTCTGTGTTATGTTGTGGACAGGTGTTATTACCTGTCTATCTCTGTGTTATGTTGTGTGACAGGTGTAGCTACCTTCTATCTCTGTGTTATGTTGTGTGACCGGTTTTATTACCTGTCTATCTCTGTGTTATGTTGTGTGACCGGTTTTATTACCTGTTTATCTCTGTGTTATGTTGTGTGACAGGTGTAGCTACCTATCTATCTCTGTGTTATGTTGTGTGACGGTTTTATTACCTGTCTATCTCTGTGTTATGTTGTGTCAGGTGTTATTACCTGTCTATCTCTGTGTTATGTTGTGTGACAGGTGTTATTACCTGTCTATCTCTGTGTTATGTTGTGTGACAGGTGTTATTACCTGTCTATCTCTGTGTTATGTTGTGTGACAGGTGTTATTACCTGTCTATCTCTGTGTTATGTTGTGTGACAGGTGTTATTACCTGTCTATCTCTGTGTTATGTTGTGTGACAGGTGTTATTACCTGTCTATCTCTGTGTTATGTTGTGTGACAGATGTTATTACCTGTCTATCTCTGTGTTATGTTGTGGGACAGGTGTTATTACCTGTCTATCTCTGTGTTATGTTGTGTGACAGGTGTAGCTAACTATCTATCTCTGTGTTATGTTGTGTGACCGGTTTTATTACCTGTTTATCTCTGTGTTATGTTGTGTGACAGGTGTAGCTACCTATCTATCTCTGTGTTATGTTGTGTGACCGGTTTTATTACCTGTTTATCTCTGTGTTATGTTGTGTCAGGTGTTATTACCTGTCTATCTCTGTGTTATGTTGTGTGACAGGTGTTATTACCTGTCTATCTCTGTGTTATGTTGTGTGACAGGTGTTATTACCTGTCTATCTCTGTGTTATGTTGTGGGACAGGTGTTATTACCTGTCTATCTCTGTGTTATGTTGTGGGACAGGTGTTATTACCTGTCTATCTCTGTTATGTTGTGTGACAGGTGTTATTACCTGTCTATCTCTGTGTTATGTTGTGTGACAGATGTTATTACCTGTCTATCTCTGTGTTATGTTGTGGGACAGGTGTTATTACCTGTCTATCTCTGTTATGTTGTGTGACAGGTGTAGCTACCTATCTATCTCTGTGTTATGTTGTGTGACCGTTTATTACCTGTCTATCTCTGTGTTATGTTGTGTGACCGGTTTTATTACCTGTTATCTCTGTGTTATGTTGTGTGACAGGTGTAGCTACCTATCTATCTCTGTGTTATGTTGTGTGACCGGTTTTATTACCTGTTATCTCTGTGTTATGTTGTGTCAGGTGTTATTACCTGTCTATCTCTGTGTTATGTTGTGTGACAGTTGTTTACCTGTCTATCTCTGTGTTATGTTGTGTGACAGGTGTTATTACCTGTCTATCTCTGTGTTATGTTGTGTGACAGGTGTTATTACCTGTCTATCTCTGTGTTATGTTGTGTGACAGGTGTTATTACCTGTCTATCTCTGTGTTATGTTGTGGGACAGGTGTTATTACCTGTCTATCTCTGTGTTATGTTGTGTGACAGGTGTAGCTACCTGTCTATCTCTGTGTTATGTTGTGTGACAGGTGTATCTACCTGTCTATCTCTGTGTTATGTTGTGGGACAGGTGTTATTACCTGTCTATCTCTGTGTTATGTTGTGTGACAGTGTTATTACCTGTCTATCTCTGTGTTATGTTGTGCGACGGGTGTTATTACCTGTCTATCTCTGTGTTATGTTGTGTGAAAGGTGTAGTTACCTATCTATCTGTGTTATGTTGTGGGACAGGTGTTATTACCTGTCTATCTCTGTGTTATGTTGTGGACAGGTGTTATTACCTGTCTATCTCTGTGTTATGTTGTGTGACAGGTGTTATTACCTGTCTATCTCTGTGTTATGTTGTGGGACAGGTGTTATTGTGTCTATCTCTGTGTTATGTTGTGTGACAGGTGTATTACCTGTCTATCTCTGTGTTATGTTGTGTGACAGGTTTTATTACCTGTCTATCTCTGTGTTATGTTGTGTGACAGGTGTAGCTACCTATCTATCTCTGTGTTATGTTGTGTGACCGGTTTTATTACCTGTTATCTCTGTGTTATGTTGTGTCAGGTGTTATTACCTGTCTATCTCTGTGTTATGTTGTGTGACAGGTGTTATTACCTGTCTATCTCTGTGTTATGTTGTGTGACATGTGTTATTACCTGTCTATCTCTGTGTTATGTTGTGGGACAGGTGTTATTACCTGTCTATCTCTGTGTTATGTTGTGTGACAGGTGTTATTACCTGTCTATCTCTGTGTTATGTTGTGTGACAGGTGTTATTACCTGTCTATCTCTGTGTTATGTTGTGTGACAGGTGTTATTACCTGTCTATCTCTGTGTTATGTTGTGGGACAGGTGTTATTACCTGTCTATCTCTGTGTTATGTTGTGTGACAGGTGTAGCTACCTGTCTATCTCTGTGTTATGTTGTGTGACCGGTTTTATTACCTGTCTATCTCTGTGTTATGTTGTGTGACCGGTTTTATTACCTGTCTATCTCTGTGTTATGTTGTGTGACAGGTGTATTACCTGTCTATCTCTGTGTTATGTTGTGTGACCGGTTTTATTACCTGTTTATCTCTGTGTTATGTTGTGTGACAGGTGTAGCTACCTGTCTATCTCTGTGTTATGTTGTGTGACAGGTGTTATTACCTGTCTATCTCTGTGTTATGTTGTGTCAGGTGTTATTACCTGTCTATCTCTGTGTTATGTTGTGTGACAGGTGTTATTACCTGTCTATCTCTGTGTTATGTTGTGTGACAGGTGTTATTACCTGTCTATCTCTGTGTTATGTTGTGTGACAGGTGTTATTACCTGTCTATCTCTGTGTTATGTTGTGTGACAGGTGTTATTACCTGTCTATCTCTGTGTTATGTTGTGTGACAGGTGTTATTACCTGTCTATCTCTGTGTTATGTTGTGGGACAGGTGTTCTACCTGTCTATCTCTGTGTTATGTTGTGTGACAGGTGTTATTACCTGTCTATCTCTGTGTTACGTTGTGTGACAGGTGTTATACCTGTCTATCTCTGTGTTATGTTGTGTGACAGGTGTTATTACCTGTCTATCTCTGTGTTATGTTGTGTGACAGGTGTTATTACCTGTCTATCTCTGTGTTATGTTGTGTGACAGGTGTATTACCTGTCTATCTCTGTGTTATGTTGTGTGACAGGTGTATTACCTGTCTATCTCTGTGTTATGTTGTGTGACAGGTGTTATTACCTGTCTATCTCTGTGTTATGTTGTGACAGGTGTTATTACCTGTCTATCTCTGTGTTATGTTGTGTGACAGGTTTTATTACCTATCTATCTCTGTGTTATGTTGTGTGACCGGTGTAGCTACCTGTCTATCTCTGTGTTCTGTTGTGTGACAGGTGTTATTACCTGTCTATCTCTGTGTTATGTTGTGTGACAGGTGTATCTACCTGTCTATCTCTGTGTTATGTTGTGTGACAGGTGTTATTACCTGTCTATCTCTGTGTTATGTTGTGTGACAGATGTTATTACCTGTCTATCTCTGTGTTATGTTGTGTGACGGGTGTTATTACCTGTCTATCTCTGTGTTATGTTGTGTGACAGGTGTAGCTACCTATCTATCTCTGTGTTATGTTGTGTGACCGGTGTATCTACCTGTCTATCTCTGTGTTATGTTGTGGGACAGGTGTTATTACCTGTCTATCTCTGTGTTATGTTGTGTGACAGGTGTTATTACCTGTCTATCTCTGTGTTATGTTGTGTGACAGGTGTTATTACCTGTCTATCTCTGTGTTATGTTGTGTGACAGGTGTTATTACCTGTCTATCTCTGTGTTATGTTGTGTGACCGGTTTTATTACCTGTTTATCTCTGTGTTATGTTGTGTGACAGGTGTAGCTACCTATCTATCTCTGTGTTATGTTGTGTGACCGGTTTTATTACCTGTTTATCTCTGTGTTATGTTGTGTCAGGTGTTATTACCTGTCTATCTCTGTGTTATGTTGTGTGACAGGTGTTATTACCTGTCTATCTCTGTGTTATGTTGTGTGACAGGTGTTATTACCTGTCTATCTCTGTGTTATGTTGTGTGACAGGTGTTATTACCTGTCTATCTCTGTGTTATGTTGTGTGACAGGTGTTATTACCTGTCTATCTCTGTGTTATGTTGTGTGACAGGTGTTATTACCTGTCTATCTCTGTGTTATGTTGTGTGACAGGTGTTATTACCTGTCTATCTCTGTGTTATGTTGTGTGACAGGTGTTATTACCTGTCTATCTCTGTGTTATGTTGTGTGACCGGTGTATTACCTGTCTATCTCTGTGTTATGTTGTGGACAGGTGTTATTACCTGTCTATCTCTGTGTTATGTTGTGGGACAGGTGTTATTACCTGTCTATCTCTGTGTTATGTTGTGTGACAGGTGTTATTACCTGTCTATCTCTGTGTTATGTTGTGTGACAGGTGTTATTACCTGTCTATCTCTGTGTTATGTTGTGTGACAGTGTTATTACCTGTCTATCTCTGTGTTATGTTGTGGGACAGGTGTTATTACCTGTCTATCTCTGTGTTATGTTGTGTGACAGGTGTATTACCTGTCTATCTCTGTGTTATGTTGTGTGACAGGTTTATTACCTGTCTATCTCTGTGTTATGTTGTGTGACAGGTTTATTACCTGTCTATCTCTGTGTTATGTTGTGTGACAGGTGTCTACCTGTCTATCTCTGTGTTATGTTGTGTGACCGTTTTATTACCTGTCTATCTCTGTGTTATGTGTGACAGGTGTTATTACCTGTCTATCTCTGTGTTATGTTGTGTGACAGGTGTTATTACCTGTCTATCTCTGTGTTATGTTGTGTGACAGGTGTTATTACCTGTCTATCTCTGTGTTATGTTGTGTGACAGGTGTTATTACCTGTCTATCTCTGTGTTATGTTGTGGACGGTGTTATTACCTGTCTATCTCTGTGTTATGTTGTGTGACAGGTGTATTACCTGTCTATCTCTGTGTTATGTTGTGTGACAGGTGTATTACCTGTCTATCTCTGTGTTATGTTGTGTGACGGTGTTATACCTGTCTATCTCTGTGTTATGTTGTGTGACAGGTGTTATTACCTGTCTATCTCTGTGTTATGTTGTGTGACAGGTGTTATTACCTGTCTATCTGGTGTTATGTTGTGTGACGGTGTTATTACCTGTCTATCTCTGTGTTCTGTTGTGTGACAGGTGTAGCTACCTGTCTATCTCTGTGTTATGTTGTGTGACCGGTGTATCTACCTGTCTATCTCTGTGTTATGTTGTGTGACAGGTGTTATTACCTGTCTATCTCTGTGTTATGTTGTGGGACAGGTGTTATTACCTGTCTATCTCTGTGTTATGTTGTGTGACAGGTGTTATTACCTGTCTATCTCTGTGTTATGTTGTGTGACAGGTGTTATTACCTGTCTATCTCTGTGTTATGTTGTGTGACAGGTGTTATTACCTGTCTATCTCTGTGTTATGTTGTGTGACAGGTGTAGCTACCTATCTATCTCTGTGTTATGTTGTGTGACCGGTTTTATTACCTGTCTATCTCTGTGTTATGTGTGTGACAGGTTTTATTACCTGTCTATCTCTGTGTTATGTTGTGTGACAGGTGTATTACCTGTCTATCTCTGTGTTATGTTGTGTGACAGGTGTTATTACCTGTCTATCTCTCTGTTTATGTTGTGTGACAGGTGTTATTACCTGTCTATCTCTGTGTTATGTTGTGTGACAGGTGTTATTACCTGTCTATCTCTGTGTTATGTTGTGTGACGGTGTTTTTTACCTGTCTATCTCTGTGTTATGTTTGTGTGACAGGGTATTACCACCTGTCTATCTCTGTGTTATGTTGTGTGACAGGTGTTATTACCTGTCTATCTCTGTGTTATGTTGTGTGACGGTGTTTTACCTGTCTATCTCTGTGTTATGTTGTGTGACAGGTGTTATTACCTGTCTATCTCTGTGTTATGTTGTGTGACAGGTGTATTACCTGTCTATCTCTGTGTTATGTTGTGTGACAGGTGTATCTACCTGTCTATCTCTGTGTTATGTTGTGGGACAGGTGTTATTACCTGTCTATCTCTGTGTTATGTTGTGTGACAGGTGTTATTACCTGTCT
Organism: Oncorhynchus kisutch; assembly: GCF_002021735.2. Taxonomy (NCBI): domain Eukaryota; kingdom Metazoa; phylum Chordata; class Actinopteri; order Salmoniformes; family Salmonidae; genus Oncorhynchus; species Oncorhynchus kisutch. The sequence goes on from NW_022263746.1 coordinate 17,328, forward strand.
ATCTCTGTGTTATGTTGTGTGACAGGTGTTATTACCTGTCTATCTCTGTGTTATGTTGTGTGACAGGTGTTATTACCTGTCTATCTCTGTGTTATGTTTTGTGTGACAGGTGTTATTACCTGTCTATCTCTGTGTTATGTTGTGTGACAGGTGTTATTACCTGTCTATCTCTGTGTTATGTTGTGGGACAGGTGTTATTACCTGTCTATCTCTGTGTTATGTTGTTGGACAGGTGTTATTACCTGTCTATCTCTGTGTTATGTTGTGTGACAGGTGTAGCTACCTGTCTATCTCTGTGTTATGTTGTGTGACAGGTTTTATTACCTGTCTATCTCTGTGTTATGTTGTGTGACAGGTTTTATTACCTGTCTATCTCTGTGTTATGTTGTGTGACAGGTGTTATACCTGTCTATCTCTGTGTTATGTTGTGTGACCGGTTTTATTACCTGTCTATCTCTGTGTTATGTTGTGTGACAGGTGTTATTACCTGTCTATCTCTGTGTTATGTTGTGGGACAGGTGTTATTACCTGTCTATCTCTGTGTTATGTTGTGTGACAGGTGTATTACCTGTCTATCTCTGTGTTATGTTGTGTGACAGGTGTATTACCTTCTATCTCTGTGTTATGTTGTGTGACAGGTGTTATTACCTGTCTATCTCTGTGTTATGTTGTGTGACAGGTGTTATTACCTGTCTATCTCTGTGTTATGTTGTGTGACAGGTGTTTTACCTGTCTATCTCTGTGTTATGTTGTGTGACAGGTGTTATTACCTGTCTATCTCTGTGTTATGTTGTGTGACAGGTGTTATTACCTGTCTATCTCTGTGTTATGTTGTGTGACAGGTGTTATTACCTGTCTATCTCTGTGTTATGTTGTGTGACAGGTGTTATTACCTGTCTATCTCTGTGTTATGTTGTGTGACAGGTGTTATTACCTGTCTATCTCTGTGTTATGTTGTGTGACAGGTGTTATTACCTGTCTATCTCTGTGTTATGTTGTGTGACAGGTGTTATTACCTGTCTATCTCTGTGTTATGTTGTGTGACAGGTGTATTACCTGTCTATCTCTGTGTTATGTTGTGTGACAGGTGTTATTACCTGTCTATCTCTGTGTTATGTTGTGTGACAGGTGTTATTACCTGTCTATCTCTGTGTTATGTTGTGTGACAGGTTTATTACCTGTCTATCTCTGTGTTATGTGTGTGACAGGTGTATTACCTGTCTATCTCTGTGTTATGTTGTGTGACAGGTGTTATTACCTGTCTATCTCTGTGTTATGTTGTGTGACAGGTGTATTACCTGTCTATCTCTGTGTTATGTTGTGTGACAGTGTATTACCTGTCTATCTCTGTGTTATGTTTTGTGACAGGTGTTATTACCTGTCTATCTCTGTGTTATGTTGTGTGACAGGTGTTATTACCTGTCTATCTCTGTGTTATGTTGTGTGACAGGTGTTATTACCTGTCTATCTCTGTGTTATGTTGTTGGACAGGTGTTATTACCTGTCTATCTCTGTGTTATGTTGTGTGACAGGTGTTATTACCTGTCTATCTCTGTGTTATGTTGTGTGACAGGTGTTTATTACCTGTCTATCTCTGTGTTATGTTGTGTGACAGGTTTTATTACCTGTCTATCTCTGTGTTATGTTGTGTGACAGGTGTATTACCTGTCTATCTCTGTGTTATGTTGTGTGACAGGTTTTATTACCTGTCTATCTCTGTGTTATGTTGTGTGACAGGTGTTATTACCTGTCTATCTCTGTGTTATGTTGTGTGACAGGTGTTATTACCTGTCTATCTCTGTGTTATGTTGTGTGACAGGTGTTATTACCTGTCTATCTCTGTGTTATGTTGTGTGACAGTGTTATTACCTGTCTATCTCTGTGTTATGTTGTGTGACAGGTGTTATTACCTGTCTATCTCTGTGTTATGTTGTGTGACAGGTGTTATTACCTGTCTATCTCTGTGTTATGTTGTGTGACAGGTGTAGCTACCTGTCTATCTCTGTGTTATGTTGTGTGACAGGTGTATTACCTGTCTATCTCTGTGTTATGTTGTGTGACAGGTGTTATTACCTGTCTATCTCTGTGTTATGTTGTGGGACAGGTGTTATTACCTGTCTATCTCTGTGTTATGTTGTGTGACAGGTGTTATTACCTGTCTATCTCTGTGTTATGTTGTGTGACAGGTGTTATTACCTGTCTATCTCTGTGTTATGTTGTGTGACAGGTGTTATTACCTGTCTATCTCTGTGTTATGTTGTGTGACAGGTGTATTACCTGTCTATCTCTGTGTTATGTTGTGTGACAGGTGTTATTACCTGTCTATCTCTGTGTTATGTTGTGTGACAGGTGTTATTACCTGTCTATCTCTGTGTTATGTTGTGTGACAGGTGTTATTACCTGTCTATCTCTGTGTTATGTTGTGTGACAGGTGTTATTACCTGTCTATCTCTGTGTTATGTTGTGTGACAGGTGTATTACCTGTCTATCTCTGTGTTATGTTGTGTGACAGGTGTTATTACCCCTGTCTATCTCTGTGTTATGTTGTGTGACAGGTGTTATTACCTGTCTATCTCTGTGTTATGTTGTGTGACAGGTGTTATTACCTGTCTATCTCTGTGTTATGTTGTGTGACAGGTGTTATTACCTGTCTATCTCTGTGTTATGTTGTGTGACAGGTGTTATTACCTGTCTATCTCTGTGTTATGTTGTGTGACAGGTGTATTACCTGTCTATCTCTGTGTTATGTTGTGTGACAGGTTTATTACCTGTCTATCTCTGTGTTATGTTGTGTGACTGTTTTACCTGTCTATCTCTGTGTTATGTTGTGTGACAGGTGTTATTACCTGTCTATCTCTGTGTTATGTTGTGTGACAGGTGTTCTACCTGTCTATCTCTGTGTTATGTTGTGTGACAGGTGTTATTACCTGTCTATCTCTGTGTTATGTTGTGTGACAGGTGTTATTACCTGTCTATCTCTGTGTTATGTTGTGTGACAGGTGTTATTACCTGTCTATCTCTGTGTTATGTTGTTGGACAGGTGTTATTACCTGTCTATCTCTGTGTTATGTTGTGTGACAGGTGTATTACCTGTCTATCTCTGTGTTATGTTGTGTGACAGGTGTTATTACCTGTCTATCTCTGTGTTATGTTGTGTGACAGGTGTTATTACCTGTCTATCTCTGTGTTATGTTGTGTGACAGGTGTTATTACCTGTCTATCTCTGTGTTATGTTGTGTGACAGGTGTTATTACCTGTCTATCTCTGTGTTATGTTGTGTGACAGGTGTTATTACCTGTCTATCTCTGTGTTATGTTGTGTGACAGGTGTTATTACCTGTCTATCTCTGTGTTATGTTGTGTGACAGGTGTTATTACCTGTCTATCTCTGTGTTATGTTGTGTGACAGGTGTTATTACCTGTCTATCTCTGTGTTATGTTGTGTGACAGGTGTTATTACCTGTCTATCTCTGTGTTATGTTGTGTGACAGGTGTTATTACCTGTCTATCTCTGTGTTATGTTGTGTGACAGGTGTTATTACCTGTCTATCTCTGTGTTATGTTGTGTGACAGGTGTATTACCTGTCTATCTCTGTGTTATGTTGTGTGACAGGTGTTATTACCTGTCTATCTCTGTGTTATGTTGTGTGACAGGTGTTATTACCTGTCTATCTCTGTGTTATGTTGTGTGACAGGTGTTATTACCTGTCTATCTCTGTGTTATGTTGTGTGACAGTGTTATTACCTGTCTATCTCTGTGTTATGTTGTGTGGACAGGTGTTATTACCTGTCTATCTCTGTGTTATGTTGTGTGACAGGTGTATTACCTGTCTATCTCTGTGTTATGTTGTGTGACAGGTGTTATTACCTGTCTATCTCTGTGTTATGTTGTGTGACAGGTGTTATTACCTGTCTATCTCTGTGTTATGTTGTGTGACAGGTGTATTACCTGTCTATCTCTGTGTTATGTTGTGTGACAGGTGTTATTACCTGTCTATCTCTGTGTTATGTTGTGTGACAGGTGTTATTACCTGTCTATCTCTGTGTTATGTTGTGTGACAGGTGTTATTACCTGTCTATCTCTGTGTTATGTTGTGTGACAGGTGTTATTACCTGTCTATCTCTGTGTTATGTTGTGGGACAGGTGTTATTACCTGTCTATCTCTGTGTTATGTTGTGTGACAGGTGTATTACCTGTCTATCTCTGTGTTATGTTGTGTGACAGGTGTTATTACCTGTCTATCTCTGTGTTATGTTGTGTGACAGGTGTTATTACCTGTCTATCTCTGTGTTATGTTGTGTGACAGGTGTATTACCTGTCTATCTCTGTGTTATGTTGTGTGACAGGTGTATTACCTGTCTATCTCTGTGTTATGTTGTGTGACAGGTGTTATTACCTGTCTATCTCTGTGTTATGTTGTGTGACAGGTTTATTACCTGTCTATCTCTGTGTTATGTTGTGTGACAGGTGTTATTACCTGTCTATCTCTGTGTTATGTTGTGTGACAGGTGTTATTACCTGTCTATCTCTGTGTTATGTTGTGTGACAGGTGTATTACCTGTCTATCTCTGTGTTATGTTGTGTGACAGGTGTTATTACCTGTCTATCTCTGTGTTATGTTGTGTGACAGGTGTTATTACCTGTCTATCTCTGTGTTATGTTGTGTGACAGGTGTATTACCTGTCTATCTCTGTGTTATGTTGTGTGACAGGTGTTATTACCTGTCTATCTCTGTGTTATGTTGTGTCAGGTGTTATTACCTGTCTATCTCTGTGTTATGTTGTGTGACAGGTGTTATTACCTGTCTATCTCTGTGTTATGTTGTGTGACAGGTGTTATTACCTGTCTATCTCTGTGTTATGTTGTGTGACAGGTGTTATTACCTGTCTATCTCTGTGTTATGTTGTGTGACAGGTGTTATTACCTGTCTATCTCTGTGTTATGTTGTGTGACAGGTGTTATTACCTGTCTATCTCTGTGTTATGTTGTGGACAGGTGTTATTACCTGTCTATCTCTGTGTTATGTTGTGTGACAGGTGTATTACCTGTCTATCTCTGTGTTATGTTGTGTGACAGGTGTATTACCTGTCTATCTCTGTGTTATGTTGTGTGACAGGTGTTATTACCTGTCTATCTCTGTGTTATGTTGTGTGACAGGTGTTATTACCTGTCTATCTCTGTGTTATGTTGTGTGACAGGTGTTATTACCTGTCTATCTCTGTGTTATGTTGTGTGACAGGTGTAGCTACCTGTCTATCTCTGTGTTATGTTGTGTGACCGGTGTATTACCTGTCTATCTCTGTGTTATGTTGTGTGACAGGTGTTATTACCTGTCTATCTCTGTGTTATGTTGTGTGACAGGTGTTATTACCTGTCTATCTCTGTGTTATGTTGTGTGACAGGTGTTATTACCTGTCTATCTCTGTGTTATGTTGTGTGACAGGTGTTATTACCTGTCTATCTCTGTGTTATGTTGTGTGACAGGTGTTATTACCTGTCTATCTCTGTGTTATGTTGTGTGACAGGTGTATTACCTGTCTATCTCTGTGTTATGTTGTGTGACAGGTTTTATTACCTGTCTATCTCTGTGTTATGTTGTGTGACAGGTGTTATTACCTGTCTATCTCTGTGTTATGTTGTGTGACAGGTGTAGCTACCTGTCTATCTCTGTGTTATGTTGTGTGACAGGTGTTATTACCTGTCTATCTCTGTGTTATGTTGTGTGACAGGTGTTATTACCTGTCTATCTCTGTGTTATGTTGTGTGACAGGTGTTATTACCTGTCTATCTCTGTGTTATGTTGTGTGACAGGTGTTATTACCTGTCTATCTCTGTGTTATGTTGTGTGACAGGTGTTATTACCTGTCTATCTCTGTGTTATGTTGTGTGACAGGTGTTATTACCTGTCTATCTCTGTGTTATGTTGTGTGACAGGTGTTATTACCTGTCTATCTCTGTGTTATGTTGTGTGACAGGTGTTATTACCTGTCTATCTCTGTGTTATGTTGTGTGACAGGTGTTATTACCTGTCTATCTCTGTGTTATGTTGTGTGACAGGTGTTATTACCTGTCTATCTCTGTGTTATGTTGTGTGACAGGTGTATTACCTGTCTATCTCTGTGTTATGTTGTGTGACAGGTGTATTACCTGTCTATCTCTGTGTTATGTTGTGTGACAGGTGTTATTACCTGTCTATCTCTGTGTTATGTTGTGTGACAGGTGTTATTACCTGTCTATCTCTGTGTTATGTTGTGTGACAGGTGTTATTACCTGTCTATCTCTGTGTTATGTTGTGTGACAGGTGTATTACCTGTCTATCTCTGTGTTATGTTGTGTGACAGGTGTTATTACCTGTCTATCTCTGTGTTATGTTGTGTGACAGGTGTTATTACCTGTCTATCTCTGTGTTATGTTGTGTGACAGGTGTTATTACCTGTCTATCTCTGTGTTATGTTGTGTGACAGGTGTTATTACCTGTCTATCTCTGTGTTATGTTGTGTGACAGGTGTTATTACCTGTCTATCTCTGTGTTATGTTGTGTGACAGGTGTTATTACCTGTCTATCTCTGTGTTATGTTGTGTGACAGGTGTTATTACCTGTCTATCTCTGTGTTATGTTGTGTGACAGGTGTTATTACCTGTCTATCTCTGTGTTATGTTGTGTGACAGGTGTTATTACCTGTCTATCTCTGTGTTATGTTGTGTGACAGGTGTTATTACCTGTCTATCTCTGTGTTATGTTGTGTGACAGGTGTATTACCTGTCTATCTCTGTGTTATGTTGTGTGACAGGTGTATTACCTGTCTATCTCTGTGTTATGTTGTGTGACAGGTGTTATTACCTGTCTATCTCTGTGTTATGTTGTGTGACAGGTGTTATTACCTGTCTATCTCTGTGTTATGTTGTGTGACAGGTGTATTACCTGTCTATCTCTGTGTTATGTTGTGTGACAGGTGTTATTACCTGTCTATCTCTGTGTTATGTTGTGTGACAGGTGTTATTACCTGTCTATCTCTGTGTTATGTTGTGTGACAGGTGTTATTACCTGTCTATCTCTGTGTTATGTTGTGTGACAGGTGTTATTACCTGTCTATCTCTGTGTTATGTTGTGTGACAGGTGTTATTACCTGTCTATCTCTGTGTTATGTTGTGTGACAGGTGTTATTACCTGTCTATCTCTGTGTTATGTTGTGTGACAGGTGTTATTACCTGTCTATCTCTGTGTTATGTTGTGTGACAGGTGTTATTACCTGTCTATCTCTGTGTTATGTTGTGTGACAGGTGTTATTACCTGTCTATCTCTGTGTTATGTTGTGTGACAGGTGTTATTACCTGTCTATCTCTGTGTTATGTTGTGGGACAGGTGTTATTACCTGTCTATCTCTGTGTTATGTTGTGTGACAGGTGTTATTACCTGTCTATCTCTGTGTTATGTTGTGTGACAGGTGTTATTACCTGTCTATCTCTGTGTTATGTTGTGTGACAGGTGTTATTACCTGTCTATCTCTGTGTTATGTTGTGTGACAGGTGTTATTACCTGTCTATCTCTGTGTTATGTTGTGTGACAGGTGTTATTACCTGTCTATCTCTGTGTTATGTTGTGTGACAGGTGTATTACCTGTCTATCTCTGTGTTATGTTGTGTGACAGGTGTTATTACCTGTCTATCTCTGTGTTATGTTGTGTGACAGGTGTTATTACCTGTCTATCTCTGTGTTATGTTGTGTGACAGGTGTTATTACCTGTCTATCTCTGTGTTATGTTGTGTGACAGGTGTTATTACCTGTCTATCTCTGTGTTATGTTGTGTGACAGGTGTTATTACCTGTCTATCTCTGTGTTATGTTGTGTGACAGGTGTTATTACCTGTCTATCTCTGTGTTATGTTGTGTGACAGGTGTTATTACCTGTCTATCTCTGTGTTATGTTGTGTGACAGGTGTTATTACCTGTCTATCTCTGTGTTATGTTGTGTGACAGGTGTTATTACCTGTCTATCTCTGTGTTATGTTGTGTGACAGGTGTTATTACCTGTCTATCTCTGTGTTATGTTGTGTGACAGGTGTTATTACCTGTCTATCTCTGTGTTATGTTGTGTGACAGGTGTTATTACCTGTCTATCTCTGTGTTATGTTGTGTGACAGGTGTTATTACCTGTCTATCTCTGTGTTATGTTGTGTGACAGGTGTTATTACCTGTCTATCTCTGTGTTATGTTGTGTGACAGGTGTTATTACCTGTCTATCTCTGTGTTATGTTGTGTGACAGGTGTTATTACCTGTCTATCTCTGTGTTATGTTGTGTGACAGGTGTTATTACCTGTCTATCTCTGTGTTATGTTGTGTGACAGGTGTTATTACCTGTCTATCTCTGTGTTATGTTGTGTGACAGGTGTTATTACCTGTCTATCTCTGTGTTATGTTGTGTGACAGGTGTTATTACCTGTCTATCTCTGTGTTATGTTGTGTGACAGGTGTTATTACCTGTCTATCTCTGTGTTATGTTGTGTGACAGGTGTTATTACCTGTCTATCTCTGTGTTATGTTGTGTGACAGGTGTTATTACCTGTCTATCTCTGTGTTATGTTGTGTGACAGGTGTTATTACCTGTCTATCTCTGTGTTATGTTGTGTGACAGGTGTTATTACCTGTCTATCTCTGTGTTATGTTGTGTGACAGGTGTTATTACCTGTCTATCTCTGTGTTATGTTGTGTGACAGGTGTTATTACCTGTCTATCTCTGTGTTATGTTGTGTGACAGGTGTTATTACCTGTCTATCTCTGTGTTATGTTGTGTGACAGGTGTTATTACCTGTCTATCTCTGTGTTATGTTGTGTGACAGGTGTTATTACCTGTCTATCTCTGTGTTATGTTGTGTGACAGGTGTTATTACCTGTCTATCTCTGTGTTATGTTGTGTGACAGGTGTTATTACCTGTCTATCTCTGTGTTATGTTGTGTGACAGGTGTTATTACCTGTCTATCTCTGTGTTATGTTGTGTGACAGGTGTTATTACCTGTCTATCTCTGTGTTATGTTGTGTGACAGGTGTTATTACCTGTCTATCTCTGTGTTATGTTGTGTGACAGGTGTTATTACCTGTCTATCTCTGTGTTATGTTGTGTGACAGGTGTTATTACCTGTCTATCTCTGTGTTATGTTGTGTGACAGGTGTTATTACCTGTCTATCTCTGTGTTATGTTGTGTGACAGGTGTTATTACCTGTCTATCTCTGTGTTATGTTGTGTGACAGGTGTTATTACCTGTCTATCTCTGTGTTATGTTGTGTGACAGGTGTTATTACCTGTCTATCTCTGTGTTATGTTGTGTGACAGGTGTTATTACCTGTCTATCTCTGTGTTATGTTGTGTGACAGGTGTTATTACCTGTCTATCTCTGTGTTATGTTGTGTGACAGGTGTTATTACCTGTCTATCTCTGTGTTATGTTGTGTGACAGGTGTAGCTACCTGTCTATCTCTGTGTTATGTTGTGTGACAGGTGTATTACCTGTCTATCTCTGTGTTATGTTGTGTGACAGGTGTTATTACCTGTCTATCTCTGTGTTATGTTGTGTGACAGGTGTTATTACCTGTCTATCTCTGTGTTATGTTGTGTGACAGGTGTTATTACCTGTCTATCTCTGTGTTATGTTGTGTGACAGGTGTTATTACCTGTCTATCTCTGTGTTATGTTGTGTGACAGGTGTTATTACCTGTCTATCTCTGTGTTATGTTGTGTGACAGGTGTTATTACCTGTCTATCTCTGTGTTATGTTGTGTGACAGGTGTTATTACCTGTCTATCTCTGTGTTATGTTGTGTGACAGGTGTTATTACCTGTCTATCTCTGTGTTATGTTGTGTGACAGGTGTTATTACCTGTCTATCTCTGTGTTATGTTGTGTGACAGGTGTTATTACCTGTCTATCTCTGTGTTATGTTGTGTGACAGGTGTTATTACCTGTCTATCTCTGTGTTATGTTGTGTGACAGGTGTTATTACCTGTCTATCTCTGTGTTATGTTGTGTGACAGGTGTATTACCTGTCTATCTCTGTGTTATGTTGTGTGACAGGTGTTATTACCTGTCTATCTCTGTGTTATGTTGTGTGACAGGTGTTATTACCTGTCTATCTCTGTGTTATGTTGTGTGACAGGTGTTATTACCTGTCTATCTCTGTGTTATGTTGTGTGACAGGTGTTATTACCTGTCTATCTCTGTGTTATGTTGTGTGACAGGTGTTATTACCTGTCTATCTCTGTGTTATGTTGTGTGACAGGTGTTATTACCTGTCTATCTCTGTGTTATGTTGTGTGACAGGTGTTATTACCTGTCTATCTCTGTGTTATGTTGTGTGACAGGTGTTATTACCTGTCTATCTCTGTGTTATGTTGTGTGACAGGTGTTATTACCTGTCTATCTCTGTGTTATGTTTGTGTGACAGGTGTATTACCTGTCTATCTCTGTGTTATGTTGTGTGACAGGTGTTATTACCTGTCTATCTCTGTGTTATGTTGTGTGACAGGTGTTATTACCTGTCTATCTCTGTGTTATGTTGTGTGACAGGTGTTATTACCTGTCTATCTCTGTGTTATGTTGTGTGACAGGTGTTATTACCTGTCTATCTCTGTGTTATGTTGTGTGACAGGTGTTATTACCTGTCTATCTCTGTGTTATGTTGTGTGACAGGTGTTATTACCTGTCTATCTCTGTGTTATGTTGTGTGACAGGTGTATTACCTGTCTATCTGTGTGTTATGTTGTGTGACAGGTGTATTACCTGTCTATCTCTGTGTTATGTTGTGTGACAGGTGTTATTACCTGTCTATCTCTGTGTTATGTTGTGTGACAGGTGTTATTACCTGTCTATCTCTGTGTTATGTTGTGTGACAGGTGTTATTACCTGTCTATCTCTGTGTTATGTTGTGTGACAGGTGTTATTACCTGTCTATCTCTGTGTTATGTTGTGTGACAGGTGTTATTACCTGTCTATCTCTGTGTTATGTTGTGTGACAGGTGTTATTACCTGTCTATCTCTGTGTTATGTTGTGTGACAGGTGTTATTACCTGTCTATCTCTGTGTTATGTTGTGTGACAGGTGTTATTACCTGTCTATCTCTGTGTTATGTTGTGTGACAGGTGTTATTACCTGTCTATCTCTGTGTTATGTTGTGTGACAGGTGTTATTACCTGTCTATCTCTGTGTTATGTTGTGTGACAGGTGTTATTACCTGTCTATCTCTGTGTTATGTTGTGTGACAGGTGTTATTACCTGTCTATCTCTGTGTTATGTTGTGTGACAGGTGTTATTACCTGTCTATCTCTGTGTTATGTTGTGTGACAGGTGTTATTACCTGTCTATCTCTGTGTTATGTTGTGTGACAGGTGTTATTACCTGTCTATCTCTGTGTTATGTTGTGTGACAGGTGTATTACCTGTCTATCTCTGTGTTATGTTGTGTGACAGGTGTTATTACCTGTCTATCTCTGTGTTATGTTGTGGGACAGGTGTTATTTCCTGTCTATCTCTGTGTTATGTTGTGTGACAGGTGTTATAACTGTCTATCTCTGTGTTATGTTGTGTGACAGGTGTTATTACCTGTCTATCTCTGTGTTATGTTGTGTGACAGGTGTTATTACCTGTCTATCTCTGTGTTATGTTGTGTGACAGGTGTTATTACCTGTCTATCTCTGTGTTATGTTGTGTGACAGGTGTTATTACCTGTCTATCTCTGTGTTATGTTGTGTGACAGGTGTTATTACCTGTCTATCTCTGTGTTATGTTGTGTGACAGGTGTATTACCTGTCTATCTCTGTGTTATGTTGTGTGACAGGTGTTATTACCTGTCTATCTCTGTGTTATGTTGTGTGACAGGTTTTATTACCTGTCTATCTCTGTGTTATGTTGTGTGACAGGTGTTATTACCTGTCTATCTCTGTGTTATGTTGTGTGACAGGTGTTATTACCTATCTATCTCTGTGTTATGTTGTGTGACCGGTGTATCTACCTGTCTATCTCTGTGTTATGTTGTGTGACAGGTGTTATTACCTGTCTATCTCTGTGTTATGTTGTGGGACAGGTGTTATTACCTGTCTATCTCTGTGTTATGTTGTGTGACAGGTGTTATTACCTGTCTATCTCTGTGTTATGTTGTGTGACAGGTGTTATTACCTGTCTATCTCTGTGTTATGTTGTGTGACAGGTGTTATTACCTGTCTATCTCTGTGTTATGTTGTGTGACAGGTGTATTACCTGTCTATCTCTGTGTTATGTTGTGTGACCGGTTTATTACCTGTCTATCTCTGTGTTATGTTGTGTGACAGGTGTTATTACCTGTCTATCTCTGTGTTATGTTGTGTGACAGGTGTTATTACCTGTCTATCTCTGTGTTATGTTGTGTGACAGGTGTTATTACCTGTCTATCTCTGTGTTATGTTGTGTGACAGGTGTTATTACCTGTCTATCTCTGTGTTATGTTGTGTGACAGGTGTTATACCTGTCTATCTCTGTGTTATGTTGTGGGACAGGTGTTATTACCTGTCTATCTCTGTGTTATGTTGTGTGACAGGTGTTATTACCTGTCTATCTCTGTGTTATGTTGTGTGACAGGTGTTATTACCTGTCTATCTCTGTGTTATGTTGTGTGACAGGTGTTATTACCTGTCTATCTCTGTGTTATGTTGTGGGACAGGTGTTATTACCTGTCTATCTCTGTGTTATGTTGTGTGACAGGTGTTATTACCTGTCTATCTCTGTGTTATGTTGTGTGACAGGTGTTATTACCTGTCTATCTCTGTGTTATGTTGTGGGACAGGTTTATTACCTGTCTATCTCTGTGTTATGTTGTGTGACAGGTGTAGCTACCTGTCTATCTCTGTGTTATGTTGTGTGACAGGTGTTATTACCTGTCTATCTCTGTGTTATGTTGTGTGACAGGTGTTATTACCTGTCTATCTCTGTGTTATGTTGTGTGACAGGTGTTATTACCTGTCTATCTCTGTGTTATGTTGTGTGACAGGTGTTATTACCTGTCTATCTCTGTTATGTTGTGTGACAGGTGTTATTACCTGTCTATCTCTGTGTTATGTTGTGTGACAGATGTTATTACCTGTCTATCTCTGTGTTATGTTGTGGGACAGGTTTATTTACCTGTCTATCTCTGTGTTATGTTGTGTGACAGGTGTAGCTACCTATCTATCTCTGTGTTATGTTGTGGGACAGGTGTTATTACCTGTCTATCTCTGTGTTATGTTGTGTGACAGGTGTAGCTACCTATCTATCTCTGTGTTATGTTGTGTGACCGGTTTTATTACCTGTCTATCTCTGTGTTATGTTGTGTGACAGGTGTAGCTACCTATCTATCTCTGTGTTATGTTGTGTGACAGGTTTATTACCTGTCTATCTCTGTGTTATGTTGTGTGACAGTGTTATTACCTGTCTATCTCTGTGTTATGTTGTGTGACAGGTGTATTACCTGTCTATCTCTGTGTTATGTTGTGTGACAGGTTTTATTACCTGTCTATCTCTGTGTTATGTTGTTGACAGGTGTAGCTTACCTATCTATCTCTGTGTTATGTTGTGTGACCGGTTTATTACCTGTCTATCTCTGTGTTATGTTGTGTCAGGTGTTATTACCTGTCTATCTCTGTGTTATGTTGTGTGACAGGTGTTATTACCTGTCTATCTCTGTGTTATGTTGTGTGACAGGTGTTATTACCTGTCTATCTCTGTGTTATGTTTTGTGGGACAGGTGTTTTACCTGTCTATCTCTGTGTTATGTTGTGTGACAGGTGTTATTACCTGTCTCTCTGTTATGTTGTGTGACAGGTGTTATTACCTGTCTATCTCTGTGTTATGTTGTGTGACAGATGGTATTACCTGTCTATCTCCGTGTTATGTTGTGGGACAGGTGTTATTACCTGTCTATCTCTGTGTTATGTTGTGTGACAGGTGTAGCTACCTATCTATCTCTGTGTTATGTTGTGTGACAGGTGTTATTACCTGTCTATCTCTGTGTTATGTTGTGTGACCGGTTTTATTACCTGTTTATCTCTGTGTTATGTTGTGTGACAGGTGTAGCTACCTATCTATCTCTGTGTTATGTTGTGTGACCGGTTTTATTACCTGTTTATCTCTGTGTTATGTTGTGTCAGGTGTTATTACCTGTCTATCTCTGTGTTATGTTGTGTGACAGGTGTTATTACCTGTCTATCTCTGTGTTATGTTGTGTGACAGGTGTTATTACCTGTCTATCTCTGTGTTATGTTGTGTGACAGGTGTTATTACCTGTCTATCTCTGTGTTATGTTGTGTGACAGGTGTTATTACCTGTCTATCTCTGTGTTATGTTGTGTGACAGGTGTTATTACCTGTCTATCTCTGTGTTATGTTGTGTGACAGATGTTATTACCTGTCTCTCTGTGTTATGTTGTGGGACAGGTGTTTATACCTGTCTATCTCTGTGTTATGTTGTGTGACAGGTGTAGCTACCTATCTATCTCTGTGTTATGTTGTGTGACGGTTTATTACCTGTTTATCTCTGTGTTATGTTGTGTGACAGGTGTAGCTACCTGTCTATCTCTGTGTTATGTTGTGTGACCGGTTTTATTACCTGTCTATCTCTGTGTTATGTTGTGTCAGGTGTTATTACCTGTCTATCTCTGTGTTATGTTGTGTGACAGGTGTTATTACCTGTCTATCTCTGTGTTATGTTGTGTGACATGTGTTATTACCTGTCTATCTCTGTGTTATGTTGTGGGACAGGTGTTATTACCTGTCTATCTCTGTGTTATGTTGTGGGACAGGTGATATTACCTGTCTATCTCTGTTATGTTGTGTGACAGGTGTTATTACCTGTCTATCTCTGTGTTATGTTGTGTGACAGATGTTATTACCTGTCTATCTCTGTGTTATGTTGTGGGACAGGTGTTATTACCTGTCTATCTCTGTTATGTTGTGTGACAGGTGTAGCTACCTATCTATCTCTGTGTTATGTTGTGTGACCGGTTTTATTACCTGTCTATCTCTGTGTTATGTTGTGGGTGACAGGTTTTATTACCTGTTTATCTCTGTGTTATGTTGTGTGACAGGTGTAGCTACCTATCTATCTCTGTGTTATGTTGTGTGACCGTTTATTACCTGTTTATCTCTGTGTTATGTTGTGTCAGGTGTTATTACCTGTCTATCTCTGTGTTATGTTGTGTGACAGGTGTTATTACCTGTCTATCTCTGTGTTATGTTGTGTGACAGGTGTTATTACCTGTCTATCTCTGTGTTATGTTGTGTGACAGGTGTTATTACCTGTCTATCTCTGTGTTATGTTGTGTGACAGGTGTTATTACCTGTCTATCTCTGTGTTATGTTGTGGGACAGGTGTTATACCTTCTATCTCTGTGTTCTGTTGTGTGACAGGTGTAGCTACCTGTCTATCTCTGTGTTCTGTTGTGTGACAGGTGTAGCTACCTGTCTATCTCTGTGTTATGTTGTGTGACAGGTGTTATTACTGTCTATCTCTGTGTTATGTTGTGTGACAGGTGTATTACCTATCTATCTCTGTGTTATGTTGTGTGACAGGTGTATTACCTGTCTATCTCTGTGTTATGTTGTGGGACAGTGTTATTACCTGTCTATCTCTGTGTTATGTTGTGACAGATGTTATACCTGTCTATCTCTGTGTTATGTTGTGTGACGACGGGTGTTATTACCTGTCTATCTCTGTGTTATGTTGTGTGACAGGTGTAGCTACCTATCTATCTCTGTGTTATGTTGTGTGACCGGTGTATCTACCTGTCTATCTCTGTGTTATGTTGTGGGACAGGTGTTATTACCTGTCTATCTCTGTGTTATGTTGTGTGACAGGTGTTATTACCTGTCTATCTCTGTGTTATGTTGTGGACAGGTGTTATTACCTGTCTATCTCTGTGTTATGTTGTGTGACAGGTGTATTACCTGTCTATCTCTGTGTTATGTTGTGTGACCGGTTTATTACCTGTTTATCTCTGTGTTATGTTGTGTGACAGGTGTAGCTACCTATCTATCTCTGTGTTATGTTGTGTGACCGGTTTATTACCTGTTTATCTCTGTGTTATGTTGTGTCAGGTGTTATTACCTGTCTATCTCTGTGTTATGTTGTGTGACAGGTGTTATTACCTGTCTATCTCTGTGTTATGTTGTGTGACATGTGTTATTACCTGTCTATCTATGTGTTATGTTGTGGGACAGGTGTTATTACCTGTCTATCTCTGTGTTATGTTGTGGACAGGTGTTATTACCTGTCTATCTCTGTGTTATGTTGTGTGACAGGTGTTATTACCTGTCTATCTCTGTGTTATGTTGTGTGACAGATGTATTACCTGTCTATCTCTGTGTTATGTTGTGGACAGGTGTTATTACCTGTCTATCTCTGTGTTATGTTGTGTGACAGGTGTAGCTACCTATCTATCTCTGTGTTATGTTGTGTGACCGGTTTATTACCTGTCTATCTCTGTGTTATGTTGTGTGACCGGTTTTATTACCTGTTTATCTCTGTGTTATGTTGTGTGACAGGTGTAGCTACCTATCTATCTCTGTGTTATGTTGTGTGACCGGTTTTATTACCTGTTATCTCTGTGTTATGTTGTGTGACAGGTGTTATACCTATCTATCTCTGTGTTATGTTGTGTGACCGGTTTTATTACCTGTTATCTCTGTGTTATGTTGTGTCAGGTGTTATTACCTGTCTATCTCTGTGTTATGTTGTGTGACAGGTGTTATTACCTGTCTATCTCTGTGTTATGTTGTGTGACAGGTGTTATTACCTGTCTATCTCTGTGTTATGTTGTGTGACAGGTGTTATTACCTGTCTATCTCTGTGTTATGTTGTGTGACAGGTGTATTACCTGTCTATCTCTGTGTTATGTTGTGTGACAGGTGTTTTACCTGTCTATCTCTGTGTTATGTTGTGTGACAGGTGTATTACCTGTCTATCTCTGTGTTATGTTGTGTGACGGTGTTATTACCTGTCTATCTCTGTGTTATGTTTGTGTCAGGTGTTATTACCTGTCTATCTCTGTGTTATGTTGTGTGACAGGTGTTATTACCTGTCTATCTCTGTGTTATGTTGTGTGACAGGTGTTATTACCTGTCTATCTCTGTGTTATGTTGTGTGACAGGTGTTATTACCTGTCTATCTCTGTGTTATGTTGTGGGACAGGTGTTATTACCTGTCTATCTCTGTTTATGTTGTGTGACAGGTGTTATTACCTGTCTATCTCTGTGTTATGTTGTGTGACAGGTGTTATTACCTGTCTATATCTCCGTGTTATGTTGTGGGACAGGTGTTATTACCTGTCTATCTCTGTGTTATGTTGTGTGACAGGTGTAGCTACCTGTCTATCTCTGTGTTATGTTGTGTGACAGGTGTTATTACCTGTCTATCTCTGTGTTATGTTGTGTGACAGGTGTTATTACCTGTCTATCTCTGTGTTATGTTGTGTGACAGGTGTAGCTACCTATCTATCTCTGTGTTATGTTGTGTGACCGGTGTTATTACCTGTCTATCTCTGTGTTATGTTGTGTCAGGTGTTATTACCTGTCTATCTCTGTGTTATGTTGTGTGACAGGTGTTATTACCTGTCTATCTCTGTGTTATGTTGTGTGACAGGTGTTATTACCTGTCTATCTCTGTGTTATGTTGTGTGACAGGTGTTATTACCTGTCTATCTCTGTGTTATGTTGTGTGACAGGTGTTATTACCTGTCTATCTCTGTGTTATGTTGTGTGACAGGTGTTATTACCTGTCTATCTCTGTGTTATGTTGTGTGACAGGTGTTATTACCTGTCTATCTCTGTGTTATGTTGTGGGACAGGTGTTATTACCTGTCTATCTCTGTGTTATGTTGTGTGACAGGTGTAGCTACCTGTCTATCTCTGTGTTATGTTGTGTGACAGGTTTTATTACCTGTCTATCTCTGTGTTATGTTGTGTGACAGGTGTAGCTACCTATCTATCTCTGTGTTATGTTGTGTGACCGGTTTATTACCTGTCTATCTCTGTGTTATGTTGTGGACAGGTGTTATTACCTGTCTATCTCTGTGTTATGTTGTGTGACAGGTGTTATTACCTGTCTATCTCTGTGTTATGTTGTGTGACAGGTGTTATTACCTGTCTATCTCTGTGTTATGTTGTGGGACAGGTGTTATTACCTGTCTATCTCTGTGTTATGTTGTGGGACAGGTGTTATTACCTGTCTATCTCTGTGTTATGTTGTGTGACAGGTGTTATTACCTGTCTATCTCTGTGTTATGTTGTGTGACAGTGTTATTACCTGTCTATCTCTGTGTTATGTTGTGGGACAGGTGTTATTACCTGTCTATCTCTGTATGTTGTGTGACAGGTGTAGCTACCTATCTATCTCTGTGTTATGTTGTGTGACGGTTTATTACCTGTCTATCTCTGTGTTATGTTGTGTGACAGGTTTTATTACCTGTCTATCTCTGTGTTATGTTGTGTGACAGGTGTAGCTACCTATCTATCTCTGTGTTATGTTGTGTGACCGGTTTTATTACCTGTCTATCTCTGTGTTATGTTGTGTGACAGGTGTTATTACCTGTCTATCTCTGTGTTATGTTGTGTGACAGGTGTTATTACCTGTCTATCTCTGTGTTATGTTGTGTGACAGGTGTTATTACCTGTCTATCTCTGTGTTATGTTGTGTGACAGGTGTTATTACCTGTCTATCTCTGTGTTATGTTGTGTGACAGGTGTTATTACCTGTCTATCTCTGTGTTATGTTGTGGGACAGGTGTTATTACCTGTCTATCTCTGTGTTATGTTGTGTGACAGGTGTATTACCTGTCTATCTCTGTGTTATGTTGTGTGACAGGTGTAGCTACCTGTCTATCTCTGTGTTATGTTGTGTGACAGGTGTTATTACCTGTCTATCTCTGTGTTATGTTGTGTGACAGGTGTAGCTACCTATCTATCTCTGTGTTATGTTGTGTGACCGGTGTATCTACCTGTCTATCTCTGTGTTATGTTGTGTGACAGGTGTTATTACCTGTCTATCTCTGTGTTATGTTGTGTGACAGGTGTTATTACCTGTCTATCTCTGTGTTATGTTGTGTGACGGGTGTTATTACCTGTCTATCTCTGTGTTATGTTGTGTGACAGGTGTATTACCTTCTATCTCTGTGTTATGTTGTGTGACAGGTGTATCTACCTGTCTATCTCTGTGTTATGTTGTGGGACAGGTGTTATTACCTGTCTATCTCTGTGTTATGTTGTGTGACAGGTGTTATTACCTGTCTATCTCTGTGTTATGTTGTGTGACAGGTGTTATTACCTGTCTATCTCTGTGTTATGTTGTGTGACAGGTGTAGCTACCTATCTATCTCTGTGTTATGTTGTGTGACCGGTTTTATTACCTGTCTATCTCTGTGTTATGTTGTGTGACAGGTGTAGCTACCTATCTATCTCTGTGTTATGTTGTGTGACCGGTTTTATTACCTGTTTATCTCTGTGTTATGTTGTGTCAGGTGTTATTACCTGTCTATCTCTGTGTTATGTTGTGTGACAGGTGTTATTACCTGTCTATCTCTGTGTTATGTTGTGTGACAGGTGTTATTACCTGTCTATCTCTGTGTTATGTTGTGGGACAGGTGTTATTACCTGTCTATCTCTGTGTTATGTTGTGGGACAGGTGATATTACCTGTCTATCTCTGTGTTATGTTGTGTGACAGGTGTTATTACCTGTCTATCTCTGTGTTATGTTGTGTGACAGGTGTTATTACCTGTCTATCTCTGTGTTATGTTGTGGGACAGGTGTTATTACCTGTCTATCTCTGTTATGTTGTGTGACAGGTGTAGCTACCTATCTATCTCTGTGTTATGTTGTGTGACCGGTTTTATTACCTGTCTATCTCTGTGTTATGTTGTGTGACCGGTTTTATTACCTGTTTATCTCTGTGTTATGTTGTGTGACAGGTGTAGCTACCTATCTATCTCTGTGTTATGTTGTGTGACCGGTTTTATTACCTGTCTATCTCTGTGTTATGTTGTGTGACAGGTGTAGCTACCTGTCTATCTCTGTGTTATGTTGTGTGACGGTTTTATTACCTGTCTATCTCTGTGTTATGTTGTGTCAGGTGTTATTACCTGTCTATCTCTGTGTTATGTTGTGTGACAGGTGTTATTACCTGTCTATCTCTGTGTTATGTTGTGTGACAGTGTTATTACCTGTCTATCTCTGTGTTATGTTGTGTGACAGGTGTATTACCTGTCTATCTCTGTGTTATGTTGTGTGACAGGTGTTATTACCTGTCTATCTCTGTGTTATGTTGTGTGACCGGTTTATTACCTGTCTATCTCTGTGTTATGTTGTGTGACCGGTTTATTACCTGTCTATCTCTGTGTTATGTTGTGTGACAGGTGTAGCTACCTATCTATCTCTGTGTTATGTTGTGTGACCGGTTTATTACCTGTCTATCTCTGTGTTATGTTGTGTAGGTGTTATTACCTGTCTATCTCTGTGTTATGTTGTGTGACAGGTGTTATTACCTGTCTATCTCTGTGTTATGTTGTGTGACAGGTGTTATTACCTGTCTATCTCTGTGTTATGTTGTGTGACAGGTGTTATTACCTGTCTATCTCTGTGTTATGTGTGTGGACAGGTGTTATTACCTGTCTATCTCTGTGTTATGTTGTGGGACAGGTGTTATTACCTTTCTATCTCTGTGTTCTGTTGTGTGACAGGTGTAGCTACCTGTCTATCTCTGTGTTATGTTGTGTGACAGGTGTAGCTACCTGTCTATCTCTGTGTTTATGTTGTGTGACATGTGTTATTAACTGTCTATCTCTGTGTTATGTTGTGTGACAGGTGTAGCTACCTGTCTATCTCTGTGTTATGTTGTGTGACAGGTGTATTACCTGTCTATCTCTGTGTTATGTTGTGGGACAGGTGTTATTACCTGTCTATCTCTGTGTTATGTTGTGTGACAGGTGTATATACCTGTCTATCTATGTGTTATGTTGTGCGACGGGTGTTATTACCTGTCTATCTCTGTGTTATGTTGTGTGACAGGTGTAGCTACCTATCTATCTCTGTGTTATGTTGTGTGACCGGTGTTATTACCTGTCTATCTCTGTGTTATGTTGTGTGACAGGTGTTATTACCTGTCTATCTCTGTGTTATGTTGTGTGACAGGTGTTATTACCTGTCTATCTCTGTGTTATGTTGTGGGACAGGTGTTATTACCTGTCTATCTCTGTGTTATGTTGTGTGACAGGTGTTACCTATCTATCTCTGTGTTATGTTGTGTGACCGTTTTATTACCTGTCTATCTCTGTGTTATGTTGTGTGACAGGTGTAGCTACCTATCTATCTCTGTGTATGTTGTGACCGGTTTTATTACCTGTCTATCTCTGTGTTATGTTGTGGTCAGGTGTTATTACCTGTCTATCTCTGTGTTATGTTGTGTGACAGGTGTTATTACCTGTCTATCTCTGTGTTATGTTGTGTGACAGGTGTTATTACCTGTCTATCTCTGTGTTATGTTGTGGGACAGGTGTTATTACCTGTCTATCTCTGTGTTATGTTGTGGGACAGGTGTTATTACCTGTCTATCTCTGTGTTATGTTGTGTGACAGGTGTTATTACCTGTCTATCTCTGTGTTATGTTGTGTGACAGATGTTATTACCTGTCTATCTCTGTGTTATGTTGTGGGACAGGTGTTATTACCTGTCTATCTCTGTGTTATGTTGTGTGACAGGTGTAGCTACCTATCTATCTCTGTGTTATGTTGTGTGGACCGTTTTATTACCTGTCTATCTCTGTGTTATGTTGTGTGACAGGTTTTATTACCTGTCTATCTCTGTGTTATGTTGTGTGACAGGTGTGCTACCTATCTATCTCTGTGTTATGTTGTGTGACCGGTTTATTACCTGTTTATCTCTGTGTTATGTTGTGTGACAGGTGTAGCTACCTGTCTATCTCTGTGTTATGTTGTGTGACAGTTTTATTACCTGTCTATCTCTGTGTTATGTTGTGTCAGGTGTTATTACCTGTCTATCTCTGTGTTATGTTGTGTGACAGGTGTTATTACCTGTCTATCTCTGTGTTATGTTGTGTGACAGGTGTTATTACCTGTCTATCTCTGTGTTATGTTGTGTGACAGGTGTTATTACCTGTCTATCTCTGTGTATGTTGTGTGACAGGTGTAGCTACCTGTCTATCTCTGTGTTATGTTGTGTGACCGGTTTTATTACCTGTCTATCTCTGTGTTATGTTGTGTGACAGGTGTTATTACCTGTCTATCTCTGTGTTATGTTGTGTGACCGGTTTATTACCTGTCTATCTCTGTGTTATGTTGTGTGACAGGTGTTATACCTGTCTATCTCTGTGTTATGTTGTGTGACAGGTGTTATTACCTGTCTATCTCTGTGTTATGTTGTGTGACAGGTGTTATTACCTGTCTATCTCTGTGTTATGTTGTGGGACAGGTGTTATTACCTGTCTATCTCTGTGTTATGTTGTGGGACAGGTGATATTACCTGTCTATCTCTGTTATGTTGTGTGACAGGTGTTATTACCTGTCTATCTCTGTGTTATGTTGTGTGACAGATGTTATTACCTGTCTATCTCTGTGTTATGTTGTGGGACAGGTGTTATTACCTGTCTATCTCTGTGTTATGTTGTGTGACAGGTGTAGCTACCTATCTATCTCTGTGTTATGTTGTGTGACCGGTTTTATTACCTGTCTATCTCTGTGTTATGTTGTGTGACCGGTTTTATTACCTGTTTATCTCTGTGTTATGTTGTGTGACAGGTGTAGCTACCTATCTATCTCTGTGTTATGTTGTGTGACCGGTTTTATTACCTGTTTATCTCTGTGTTATGTTGTGTCAGGTGTTATTACCTGTCTATCTCTGTGTTATGTTGTGTGACAGGTGTTATTACCTGTCTATCTCTGTGTTATGTTGTGTGACAGGTGTTATTACCTGTCTATCTCTGTGTTATGTTGTGTGACAGGTGTTATTACCTGTCTATCTCTGTGTTATGTTGTGTGACAGGTGTTATTACCTGTCTATCTCTGTGTTATGTTGTGTGACAGGTGTTATTACCTGTCTATCTCTGTGTTATGTTGTGTGACAGGTGTTATTACCTGTCTATCTCTGTGTTATGTTGTGGGACAGGTGTTATTACCTGTCTATCTCTGTGTTATGTTGTGTGACAGGTGTAGCTACCTATCTATCTCTGTGTTATGTTGTGTGACAGGTTTTATTACCTGTCTATCTCTGTGTTATGTTGTGTGACAGGTGTAGCTACCTGTCTATCTCTGTGTTATGTTGTGTGACCGGTTTATTACCTGTCTATCTCTGTGTTATGTTGTGTCAGGTGTTTACCTGTCTATCTCTGTGTTATGTTGTGTGACAGGTGTTATTACCTGTCTATCTCTGTGTTATGTTGTGTGACATGTTATTACCTGTCTATCTCTGTGTTATGTTGTGGGACAGGTGTTATTACCTGTCTATCTCTGTGTTATGTTGTGGGACAGGTGTTATTACCTGTCTATCTCTGTGTTATGTTGTGTGACAGGTGTTATTACCTGTCTATCTCTGTGTTATGTTGTGTGACAGGTGTTATACCTGTCTATATATCTCTGTGTTATGTTGTGGACAGGTGTTATTACCTGTCTATCTCTGTTATGTTGTGTGACAGGTGTAGCTACCTATCTATCTCTGTGTTATGTTGTGTGACAGGTTTTATTACCTGTCTATCTCTGTGTTATGTTGTGTGACGGTTTATTACCTGTCTATCTCTGTGTTATGTTGTGTGACAGGTGTAGCTACCTATCTATCTCTGTGTTATGTTGTGTGACCGTTTTATTACCTGTTATCTCTGTGTTATGTTGTGTCAGGTGTTATTACCTGTCTATCTCTGTGTTATGTTGTGTGACAGGTGTTATTACCTGTCTATCTCTGTGTTATGTTGTGTGACAGGTGTTATTACCTGTCTATCTCTGTGTTATGTTGTGTGACAGGTGTATCTACCTGTCTATCTCTGTGTTATGTTGTGTGACAGGTGTTATTACCTGTCTATCTCTGTGTTATGTTGTGGACAGGTGTTATTACCTTTCTATCTCTGTGTTATGTTGTGTGACAGGTGTAGCTACCTGTCTATCTCTGTGTTATGTTGTGTGACCGGTGTATTACCTGTCTATCTCTGTGTTATGTTGTGGGACAGGTGTTATTACCTGTCTATCTCTGTGTTATGTTGTGTGACAGATGTTATACCTGTCTATCTCTGTGTTATGTTGTGTGACGGGTGTTATTACCTGTCTATCTCTGTGTTATGTTGTGTGACAGGTGTAGCTACCTGTCTATCTCTGTGTTATGTTGTGTGACCGGTGTATTACCTGTCTATCTCTGTGTTATGTTGTGGGACAGGTGTTATTACCTGTCTATCTCTGTGTTATGTTGTGTGACAGGTGTTATTACCTGTCTATCTCTGTGTTATGTTGTGGACAGGTGTTATTACCTGTCTATCTCTGTGTTATGTTGTGTGACAGGTGTATTACCTGTCTATCTCTGTGTTATGTGTGACCGGTTTATTACCTGTTTATCTCTGTGTTATGTTGTGTGACAGGTGTAGCTACCTATCTATCTCTGTGTTATGTTGTGTGACCGGTTTTATTACCTGTCTATCTCTGTGTTATGTTTGTCAGGTGTTATTACCTGTCTATCTCTGTGTTATGTTGTGTGACAGGTGTTATTACCTGTCTATCTCTGTGTTATGTTGTGTGACAGGTGTTATTACCTGTCTATCTATGTGTTATGTTGTGGACAGGTGTTATTACCTGTCTATCTGTGTTATGTTGTGGGACAGGTGATATTACCTGTCTATCTCTGTGTTATGTTGTGTGACAGGTGTTATTACCTGTCTATCTCTGTGTTATGTTGTGTGACAGGTGTTATTACCTGTCTATCTCTGTGTTATGTTGTGGGACAGGTGTATTTACCTGTCTATCTCTGTGTTATGTTGTGTGACAGGTGTAGCTACCTATCTATCTCTGTGTTATGTTGTGTGACCGGTTTTATTACCTGTCTATCTGTGTTATGTTGTGTGACCGGTTTTATTACCTGTCTATCTCTGTGTTATGTTGTGTGACAGTGTAGCTACCTATCTATCTCTGTGTTATGTTGTGTGACAGGTGTTATTACCTGTCTATCTCTGTGTTATGTTGTGTGACAGGTGTAGCTACCTGTCTATCTCTGTGTTATGTTGTGTGACCGGTTTATTACCTGTCTATCTCTGTGTTATGTGTGTCAGGTGTTATTACCTGTCTATCTCTGTGTTATGTTGTGTGACAGGTGTTATTACCTGTCTATCTCTGTGTTATGTTGTGTGACAGGTGTTATTACCTGTCTATCTCTGTGTGTTATGTTGTTGACAGGTGTATTACCTGTCTATCTCTGTGTTATGTTGTGTGACAGTGTTATTACCTAGTCTATCTCTGTGTTATGTTGTGTGACAGTGTATTACCTGTCTATCTCTGTGTTATGTTGTGGGACAGGTGTTATACCTGTCTATCTCTGTGTTATGTTGTGTGTGACAGGTGTTATTACCTGTCTATCTCTGTGTTATGTTGTGTGACAGGTGTTATTACCTGTCTATCTCTGTGTTATGTTGTGTGACAGGTGTTATTACCTGTCTATCTCTGTGTTATGTTGTGTGACAGGTGTTATTACCCTGTCTATCTCTGTGTTATGTTGTGTGACAGGTGTATTACCTATCTATCTCTGTGTTATGTTGTGTGACAGGTGTAGCTACCTGTCTATCTCTGTGTATGTTTGTTTGACCGGGAGTGCGGGGTTTTATTACCTGTCTATCTCTGTGTTATGTTGTGTCAGGTGTTATTACCTGTCTATCTCTGTGTTATGTTGTGTGACAGGTGTTATTACCTGTCTATCTCTGTGTTATGTTGTGTGACCGGTGTAGCTACCTGTCTATCTCTGTGTTCTGTTGTGTGACAGGTGTAGCTACCTATCTATCTCTGTGTTATGTTGTGTGACCGGTGTATCTACCTGTCTATCTCTGTGTTATGTTGTGGGACAGGTGTTATTACCTGTCTATCTCTGTGTTATGTTGTGTGACAGATGTTATTACCTGTCTATCTATGTGTTATGTTGTGTGACGGGTGTTATTACCTGTCTATCTCTGTGTTATGTTGTGTGACAGGTGTAGCTACCTATCTATCTCTGTGTTATGTTGTGTGACCGGTGTATCTACCTGTCTATCTCTGTGTTATGTTGTGGGACAGTGTTATTACCTGTCTATCTCTGTGTTATGTTGTGGGACAGGTGATATTACCTGTCTATCTCTGTGTTATGTTGTGTGACAGGTGTTATTACCTGTCTATCTCTGTGTTATGTGTGTGACAGATGTTATTACCTGTCTATCTCTGTGTTATGTTGTGGTGACAGGTGTTATTACCTGTCTATCTCTGTGTTGTGTTGTGACAGGTGTAGCTACCTATCTATCTCTGTGTTATGTTGTGTGACCGGTTTTATTACCTGTCTATCTCTGTGTTATGTTGTGTGACAGGTGTTATTACCTGTCTATCTCTGTGTTATGTTGTGTGACAGGTGTTATTACCTGTCTATCTCTGTGTTATGTTGTGTGACAGGTGTTATTACCTGTCTATCTCTGTGTTATGTGTGTGACAGTGTATTACCTGTCTATCTCTGTGTTATGTTGTGTGACAGGTGTATTACCTGTCTATCTCTGTGTTATGTTGTGTGACAGGTGTTATTACCTGTCTATCTCTGTGTTATGTTGTGTGACAG